>NC_089146.1:19264205-19566320 GCF_009819655.1 Sylvia atricapilla | reverse complement strand
CACTCCCACTCACAAAGGGTGTTCTAGGGCAACAGAGGAAATTGTGATAAGTACATAGGATAATATTTTAGAAAACAGGACTACTTTTCACAACTAGCTAGCTGAATTGCAGTTTGAATGCACAACTCCATACATGCTGGTGGGAAGATCTGAGGTCAGCACTTGTCAGAAGGAAGAGATGTGCTCCTGTTCTCTTGGCACAAAAAGCATATGCTGCCAGCATGAGAAACAGCTTTCCTGGCCTAAAGCCCACGCTGGAGTCCCACGAGATAAAAGGCTGGAAATGCCCCATCTCTCCCACTCCTTTACACATGCAGCTAGTCTCCAGACCTGGTTTTGTGCTATGCTAAATGCTATGTTTATTTTCATCCTAACACTTGAAAACTAATAAAGGCAGAACTGTGTTTTGCCTGACTTTCATCTCAGGCCACAGAGCTACTTTCAGCAAGCTAAAGCTCAGCACACTGGCATGGCTGGCTCCATGGACACTGACGTTAACCAGCCCACAGAGCCTACAAGTGCCCAGCTGCAGGCACTGGCATATAATCACCATACAGATGATGATATTTTTAGCACCATCTAATTAAGCCCTATTTTCCTGGCCTTAGAGACAGCTACATGGTGGCTCCCCTGTTCCAGCTTCACCTCATTAATTAGAGACCTTTTCTTTCAAACAAGACAGGTGCTGTAGTCAGGAACACCAGCAATACAACTATTTTGGAACAAGTCATGTCACACATGTAAGAACTTCACCCAGCTTCTAAACACTTTTCATGTAAACATGAACAAATTAATAGCTGCTAGTTTTCTCCTTTATTATTCAAGAGTATGTGTGTAAAATAACAAAGAAGCAAATTTCGATTACATTTGCCAGTTACTTCTATTCCATCATAGCTTGCTTACAGCTTTCTACTGCAACATACCATGTATTTTCTCCTTTATTTTACCTCCATATACTAAAGGTATAAACTACTAATGTCATTTTAACACACTAAAGCTTTAATTACCCTTTCTTTCTCCCTTTTTAAAAATGCATTTTGCTCACATTGTATTTATACAGAGTATCTTAGCAGTAAAAACAAGAAAAAAGTTTTAAAACCCAACACAGCTGTGATAAGAGTGCCACACTAATTTGCTGCCTCACTGAACCACAGAAGCATTGCCATGTTCCTGCATCAGACCACAAGTGAGCAAAAACTGTTACGACTTTATCTTGGTACAATACTTCTGACTGCCTCAATTAAAGCGCTACATTCTTTATTTAGATACCTCCTGCAGCCCCAACCAGCACAGCAGATGAGCACTTTTGACAGTTGCTACTCATATCCCAACACTTTCTCCCAGCTTCTAGGGAAGTGTATAGCCAGTAGAACATAATTTTTATCCAAATATATATTATATATATATATATTCCACTTCTTTTTCTAGAACAGTGAAAACAAGAAGCTTCCCTGAAAACATTCACTTCGTCTGAGAAAGTACTGCAGCAGCTAACTACTTCGCAGGTGGCTTAGTCAATAACGGTGCAATGCTTAGAGAAATATACATAAAAATACACGAAAATAATCCCATAGCAACGCTCAGAATTTAGCCGCTCCCCATCGCAGTGCTGCAGGTTATCACCTGGGTCTCTGATATGTGCACGTTTGAGGTACCTTTTTGACTTACACTCCGGCACAAAGGTGAGCAGCCAGCCGGCGACTCCAGCCCGGCGCTGCGTTCGGAGCCCGCCCAGCCGAGGCTGCCCAGGGAGCGCCCCGAGCCGGCCCGGGCCCAGCGCTGCCCGCTGCCAGCAGCCCCGGCCCCAGTCCCAGAGCTGCCCGCCGCCGGCAGCCCCGGCCCGGCCAGCGCAGGGCCCAGAGACGCGGGGCCCAGAGACACGGGGCCGAGAGACACGGGGCTGAGAGAGAGACACGGGGCCCAGAGACGCGGGGCCCAGAGGCGCGGGGCCCAGAGACACGGGGCTGAGAGAGAGACACGGGGCCCAGAGGCGCGGGGCCCAGAGGCGCGGGGCCCAGAGACACGGGGCTGAGAGAGAGACGTGGGGCCCAGAGGCGCGGGGCCCAGAGGCACAGGGCACGGGCCCCCGGCGAAAAGCTCACTTACCCTGTTGCTCGCCACCGCACGGCTGCCAAGAGCCGGCCCAGGCCCCGGGCTCGCCCGCCAGGAGCCCTGCGGGCACCCGTGCCCCAAGAGGCCTGACCGACCCCACCGCGGGCCCTCCCGCTCTCAGCCCACACAAACCCCCAGCACCCGGGGCCTGCCCCGGGAAAACCATCGATTTCTTCACGGTACCGCCTGGGAGCCTTAAAAATGGCTTCTGCAAAGCCCTGGAGAGCAAGGAGCCAAAGCAACTCTCTACCCCGAGGGCATAGGCAGTATTTCCTCTCCTGCTCCCAAAGTAAGAGCAGCCGCCTTTTTTAATAACAACTCTGTAATCCGCTCAGAGCATGGAAATTCAAAATACAAATCAGTTTGTGCAATACATCTTTATTTTAATTTTATTTTTTTAACCTTTGCAGTCATCTTGGAGTAATCATCATGTAAACAGTAGGATGGGATGGGATTACATTGAGTCGTATGCAAATAGTTCTAGAACACCTCAACAATTATGACATTATAAATAACTTCTCTGAACAATATATATTTGCCGTTTTCAGTACATTAAAGAGCTGCCACTTATCTAGGATTAACTAGGAAGTAGTTTAAAGTGTAACCTCTGAGAAACACGTCTCCAAATGCAGAAGTCTTTCTAAGGTTCCCTAGCTCCATAACATCAATGTCACAGGTTAAGCAGAGGACTACTTGGGTCGAAGTGTTTTCTTTGTAACAGTTTTACTTGATCATTGCACAAAGCCCTATTATTTTCACTCCACCTTGGTATTTTGCAGAACTTCAAATAAAGCTTCAGTTCCATTCTTCAAGTTTTTATTCACCTGTATGAAACTGGTTTCTGTCATTAAGGGTAAGTCAGATCAGAGATGGGCACAGTAAGCATTCTACCTCAGCAACAGCTCACAGTAGCTCTAGCTCATGGACTCCCCAATAAAGCATAGTCAAAATACTCTAACACCTTTGCTACTGTATATCCCCTCCTTGCTCAGATAACGATATATATATTTATATATATTGTACCATATGTATGGTACTTCTAGAAAATGGAGATTATTTATATAAGCAGCCTCAGGCACATTCTTAAAACATTAATATCTGCAAGGCACCTCCCACTCCCTTGATGATCAGTTTGTGGACTGTTTTTTTGACACGCAACCAACAAAAGCTTGCTAATGCTGAATCAAATTATTTCAAAAAACCCCTAGAAATTACCAAATACTTCAAAGACATACCTGAAACTTTTTTAAATAGCGGGAGATTAACTGCAAATAGCACATAATCAAGTCAAGTAATTTTCTTATTACTAGTATGTTTAATGCATAAATATATGAAAAATAAAATTCACAGTCGTTTTTAAATCTAGAATTCAAGTTTGGCTAATATTTCTAAACTTTTATATGTATGTTAATTTCTAAATGTAACAGAACAGAGGCAGTATTATCAACCACAAGTACAGGTAAAATAGTATCACTCAAAGTCTATGAAAGAAGTAAGCTTGATAGAAAGTTCCTTTTGCAATAATCAATAAATACAACCACCTGAGAGCATTTCCACAGGCTTTTCACTTAGGAGGAATCCAAATCAACTGCTAAGAGACATTTAGGAGCATTTTGAACGTTAACAGCAGCAGTGTAGCTGTGGGCTTTGCTTGTTCTGACTTTGTGAATTGCTAGATAATGAAGCAGAACTCAGTGTGTGGTGCATTAATTTTCCTTTGCATCTAAGCTGGCTTTTTCGCAATCTCACAATTCGGCTTGGGGTCAAGGGACAGACATCAGCTGACACTTAACTGAGCAAAACCAATCAGTTTCACTTCATCAGGAATCTCAGTGCCATCACAGCCAGAGGCCTGCAAGTACAAACAGAAATGTTTAGTATATCACGCTACAAAGGAGCATTTGACAGCCAGGTTCCCCATATTGCCCAGTCAGCAAACAGCTTGATTGAAGGAAAGCTTTCAGACTGCTTCATGCAATCTCTAACAGCATCAACCAATTGCATCCTTAATTATAGCAAACTCCTGCAGTCAATATTAAAAATTATGGGGAAAAAATACTGGAAAATGGACACTGAAATACCCAAATTCTTTAAACCAAACTTTCCAGACTGGAGCCAAATTTGCTTTTTCATGGGAGTAAACAGTTTTAAATCATGAAGAGCTTCTAATACACATGAATAGAATCCACTTTTTACCACTTTGCTGTACACAGAAATGTCTCATGAGTCCAGCCAACAAGTTAGTTTGGAATACCAACCAGCTGAATTTTTAAAGAAAAATTGAAGCAGTCTACAAAAAATACTAATATTTGCAAAAGGACAGCTCCCTCCTGACAGTACAATCTAGTACTGAAAACTGTACAGTTTAGATTCTTCAGTAAAGCTTGTTACCTAACAAACTGGCGCAAGTGATCAATTCATTTTTCATATATATAACAGTAAGAATACAAAACCACTTTGCTCAGGACTGAACTATTACTTTAGGTCTGCTTTAGAAAAAAATACACTGGAGGCAAAGCATTTTTATGTTTTGATTTTTAAAAACAAAAGTTGCTTCTGTAAGGCAAAAGAGATATTTTAAATAAAGGGGTTTATGTTTTTATCTGTATGGTAGATAAGTAAAAATATTAATAGAATTGGATAAAAGATGTGCAACACTTACTTATGATAGATGCCTTCAGATTGTTTTGCATATCATAAAAGATCTCCAACAGAAAAACTGGATCACCCTATAAAAATGCTTTTGATCCTTTTTTTTTATTAGTATCAGGTAAACCCTGATACTGAACTGGTTCATGAACATGCACTGTAAGGTAATGAGCTCTCAAACTGTGCATACAAGGTGCACTAAGTGACACAATCCATTGAATTTTCATGACCAGAAATAAAACTGTGTTGACACTTGTGGAAGCATTACATCAGGCTCCTCCTTCAAATTTATTTTGAGCAGACTTGGAGAACAGGAGTTCTCTCTTCAGACAGTATTTCACAGCTCTTATTCCACAGAAGCAGCAAGTTAGAGGTCTGAGCTCATCCCTCTTGGTTACTATTCAGATATCTGAATGGTGCTTGGATTGGGAATTTGCCAAATAATTTGAGTTTGAATTTTGCACTTAAATTTAATGCTAAAAAGTGCTAATACTACTAACATTGTCCTACACTCTAGCTAGCTATCAGTCTCCTCAAAACCATGCTAAGTAACATATCTAGATGCATATCGATTTTTAAATGCCTTCCTTATCAATAAATATTATCTTATGTCTATTTAATGCACCTGGAATCTATTAACTTAGCTTAGCATAAATACAAATACTATACACAAACTGCAACATAAAAGTATTCAGTAGAGACTGAACACACTCTTAAATTAATGGTTTTTTCCCAGCCTTTCTCATAAAAAACAAGTCCTTACACAAAATGTGAATTATGCTGTGCAGTAATTTTGTGTTTCCTTGAGTGTTTCCAAGATTATTTGTGTATTAAAGTAGCCTCCTTCCCAGAGTGTGGACAGCTGGATCCAACAGGGAAGTTTTAATTCTGTGTTAGCCAAGACAACTAGGGGATATTTAATACTATATATGTTCTGTAGAATTACATCATTCTAAGAGCAAAGATACATTGTTTAAAAATATGCAAGAGGGAGAATCCAACTCCTGCCATCCAGGCACCTCACCTTAAAAATTTTCTTTACTATTTTGGTAATAATTAAATACAAAAATAGTTATGACTTAAACTGGCCCCAAAGATGAACATGCTTGCTGTTTGAATATTTTATTGAAATAATACATACCAGCAAAATACCAGCAACCTTTAAGCAGTGAGATACTAACCAGACTCCCTTGTCCAGAAATACTCGCAACTAATCCTAGACTAAGGAATATTTTTCAATTGAATTTTCTGAATGGATATAGGATTAGCTATATTTAGACTTTAATCCTCATTAAATATTTACCAACAAAATGTGTTTTAATCAAGTTGTATACAAGTGCTCTTAAATTCAGTGAGATCTTGCTAAGAGGTAACAAAGACCCAGTAGTGCATACAAAGATATGAGAGAGTTCTCATAGGCAACAATTCATTTAGCAACTTCACTATACAATATAGAAATAGGCAGAAGCAGAACATATATTGACTTAATCCAAGGAGAAAAATAAATTAGGACACTTCTTGTATCAATCTTTCCCCATCACAATAAGAAGTAGTGCAGGAAACCTAGGTCAAAAGTATGAGGAAGAAAATAAAGTTAAAAATTAACCTCTCCAGAATTGCTACCTATCCAGTGGAACTTACCTACAGCAGGGACAAAGACACTGATTGTGGATTGTCTAATTCTGATTATGGTAAGGAGCAGGATGATAGCAGCATTCACTTACTGGAATCTGAAATTCTATGTGATGTTGACTGAACCCCAGCTATAAAACCAACTGAATCACCAAAAAATGAAAAAAAAACCAAATCCCAACCTAAATTTTCAAGCGGATTTGTTTTCAACATATATAAGCTGGATGGCATGGGATATTACAGTTTGGAATGTATCACAAGCCTCTATTTTAAGTGTGGGAACAAGAAACCCAGGCTTCTGCAGAGTCTCTGAAGTATCTGTTATCTAAATGCTCTTGGTGAGATGCTATTTACTACACAATAAAGCCAAGTCAGATGTTTAGACAGTGAGAGCACAGATCAGCTGCAAAAAGAAAAGCATTAGCTTTTAAGCTACATTCATAGCAAAGGCCAGAGAAAGAAAAGAATTTGAGTCGCATGTCTTTATTCCACTACCCCTACCCCTTCTCACAAGGAATGTGGAAGTTCTGGGGATTTTACTGCATTGTAGAGGAAAAATGAGTTCAATGAGTCAGCTAAAACTCCTCAGATCTGTATAAAGAATGACATGGGAAGAAGAGCCCTGAATTAATACATCATCATCAATGAGGTCTAAAAATGGCTCTCTACAGCAGCTGCTTTTATAAACAAAGCTGTGATTCTGGAGACCTGCTTATCTAACAGACATTCAGTCTAGTCTCTCCTGTGACTGAGTCAGCAAGAGATGCTGAAAGCTAATTGGTATTTACATAACTAATAATTCAATAGCTTCAGTATATACATTTTTCAACTTAATTTTAACAAGAAATAGAAACAAGCACAGCACATCAATACTAACTCATGTTTTTGCCATGTAAATTTATTAATATTAAATCTATCATGCTACGATCAAAATTGACCAAAATTAAGGACCATGGTCAAAATACAGCACAGAAAGGAGTCCCAAGCTCCAGCCCAGGGTCTGATGACATACATCCAGAAGATGGTGGAGAAGGAGAGGTGGAGAAGGGAGAAACACCAATGAAATACAGTGGGAGAAAGACCAACTTGCAGGTGTGGACAGTCAACTGAAAAAAGGTTGAAAAGAACTAAGGAGCAGCAAGCAGTGGAGAAGGTGACCTGCATACAAGAAAAATGGCGCAAGTGTTTGGAAAAATGTGGTTGGAGCAGTATGTCCATCACCAGAGGACACTTCAGCCCAGGTAGAGCTAAGAGGGTGGGGGTGAAAGAGTGTTAACCTAGTTATTACAGTTTCCTCTACTGGTTTCTGCAATTCTTCCCAGGGTTTTTTTTACTGCAGCTTCTCACCTAAACCTCAGACTGCTTCAGAACTCATGTGACTGAGCTTCCTTCCCCATGCAGTTATGGAGCTGCCCTGTCAAAACAGGGTTTGTATTAGAGCTTTTGCTCTAATTCATGGCAATTTCAGTCACTTTATCTGTCCATCTGTTTATTCAACAAATTTGCTGGAACTTAGAACCCAGATTCTATGTGAATGTTGTGATAATTTGTTTCTTCCATTGATGCTTTTACTTACCAACTTAAAGGTCAACGTTTTCAAGGCCTTTGGATCATCTACTATCTTCTGTAAGTTAGCAGCAACTGTAAAAGACAAAAAAAATGATTTACAGAAAATTGCACTCAACATCAAGCCTTTGGTTGAATCTTCTACTTAATTCTACACATATACATGTCTTTAAAATACCACTTGAATATTTAATCATTCTCTAGCTGTTGTTGCAGAGGGCAGTGGGCTGCCATAAATCCTACTTCCTTTCTTTCCTGGTCACTGATACTTTGTGACTATGTAAACTGATTCAAGGGGAATAATCTGCCTGAAAACAAAATGACAGGGGGAAAAAAACCCCTTCTAATTTTCAGTTTAGTCTGAAAATTAACAGACATAAACAGTTAACAATCACACAAATGCAAGTGCAAAGGAAGATGGGAGAATCACACAGCCAAGGGTAAGCTGATGAGTGGCATGATTTATATCATGTTTCTGCTACAGCCAGGGTCACTACCAGCATCAGCTTCTAGCAGAACACTGGGCTCACTGTCCCCTCTAACTTTTTATGCATGTGCTTCTCTCCATTTTTTGGGCCAGCACAAACACACACTCTAGGTGATGTGTTACAGTTCACTAGCAGGAAAACCAAAAAATAGTTAAAATATGAGAGTAACACAAAAAGAGCTGATCTTCAAACTACTCTCATAGAAAACATGATCAAGATTTGTGAAGTTAAAGCAAAAACGCTTTAACTGGATGAACAGAGCTTGAGTATCCAGAAAAAGAAGCTCTGTGCTGTAACAGAAAGAGCAGGAAGGAAACTATTTACTCTTTGAAAACAGAGGAGAATGCAGGAAATTAATAAAACCCTTTTCTATCAAAACACCTAAATTACATTTTTAATTGGTCTATTTTAACAATATTGCTACCATTAATCTTGACCAAAAGAAAAAACAACAAACCAATGTCTGCTTTCAGCTTTGTATGTTTACTAAACTGGCTCCCCAACTTTGCACAGTCACAGATCCTGAACTAAATCAGACCAAATCATTCAGGACCTTTGTTCAAGACTGATGTATGAGCACAAGATGTCATCAACAGGATATGAGCTTGAGATAAATACTTCACACCTGGCAGAGCTGTTCAAACAAGATTATAAAAAGGAAATGAACAGGTATTAAGTAACAGACATTTCTTAGTACACTGACTAGGTGAGTACCATAAAGCAGAGAAGCAAGAAAGTAGATGCTGCCCACAAATAACTCTCTCCACAAAATTCATATGGTGGAAGATACACACCAAACATTTGCATGTTCCATGTCCTACTGCTACAAACTTAGGTTTCTGCTTCCTCCATCTTCTAACATTGTAATGACAACATTTTCACTCCCACTGTGCCTGATCATGCATGATCCACTGTGTTATAACAGAAATTCACCTCACAGGGGAAGTACAGTATCTAGCAAGGGAATTTAGAGAAGTAAACAATTAGGCCTGTCTACCACTGTTAAATGCAAATCAATTTTCTGTGGGTCTCATTTTCTTTATACAATTAAAATGGCACCAAGGATTGTTTATACACTTGTAATAAATTTAACTGGAGGTGAAAGTGTGTTTGAAACTAAAAACAGGACTTAAAAGCAAGCATAAGGTACATTTTGTAGAGAACACTTTTTGTAAAGAAAAAAAATTACCCTTCACAGTTAACTGAACTCAGCTACAAACACTACAGTAGGAAGCCTTTCCATTTTTGAAGCTTCATTATTCATATTTTTTTTCCAGCAATTACAATCAGTTTTCAGTCACAGCAATTCACTTCTACAATATTTAAGTCAATTTTATTGCAATACCTCCTACCTGATAAAATACATGCAAATACATGTAATGCTTTTCATTACAATTGATATTTAGAATCTTAGGAGCATTTAGCCTCATATCTCCTGAAGCCGGGATAGTATAGTTTCAAATTTTTGTGTTTGAAAAAAAAAAAAGGAAAAAAGCTAGCTGGCTTCACTGAAATGAAGATAGTGCTACAAAAGCAGATAGGCATTGGGTCCTAAATCCAAAGATTTCTAACTTCACCTAAATAAATTGTTACAAAAATACAAGCTTCACGTGCAAGTGTGTCTTTAGGAGGAGCAGCCTTTCATTTAATGTTGACCAGCTGTGGAACAAGGAAGGCAAGTCAGTGTGCTGCTGGGCTATTCCCCCAGGAGCAAAACCTTCCAGCTGCCCTTAGGCAGTTCTGGCAAAGGTATTATTACTGCTTTTGCAAACAGCAGCCCACAATGAGCAAGTGTTTAAATGAACTAGCATTCAGTAGAGTATGAGGCATCTAGGATGTCACAGGTAGTGTCAAAGTCTTTAAAAACCCAAACCCTTCCTGCTGCTGATTGACTCTTTACCAGGGAAGAGATTAAAAACCTCCAAGTAAAAATAGCAAAATTAGATTTTAAATATATGTAAATAGTTAATGTTAATTTTGTTGTTGTTACTTAAACACTGTATCAAAAATGAGTGGTATTTTAGATGGTTATCATTCCTCAAGAAAGCTGAAAACAGTGCTCAGTAAAAGGCTGCAGGGACACTTTTATTTATTCATTTGTCTTTACTTTTAATATGAACTCAAATCAGAAACTTTTACATATTAAATATACTTTATTTTTGGTTTTCTGATGGACCATAACTAGAGTGGGACATGTGTAATCAAATAGAAGATTAAGAGGATTTAAGGGAGAAATGTCACATCTTTTCCGGCTATGCTTGAAAATGAGAACACAGACCTATAAAGAGTCCATAATATTAGAATACAATGTCTTGTATTCTAAGACATTAAGAATAGTCACATCTGCGGTTTCCTACAGAGAGATCTTTTCAATTTTAATCATACATATTCAGCATTTTCAAGTACAACTAGCATTTCACCTCTGACTTTGGTACTGTGTCTTACATTTTCTGGCCTTTACAGAAAGGCAACAGAAATCATTTAGCCAAAATAATGTCATTAATCACAGTCAATCAAACCACTGTGAATGCAAATCCTCCCAAAAGCCTACTCTTTCTGCAATATCTGAAAGCATATGTAATTATCATCAACTAAGAGCCAAGTATTTGCACATAATTACCTAACAAAACCATACCATTGCCCATATCTTTTTCATTTTTCTAACTCCTTGCTTTTGTTTTGCTAGATCTTGCCCTTATTTAGACCACAAGGGCAAAAATTAGAGGCAACTGTCTGAATTTGGATATCTAGTCAGTATTTCAGGAAACTCTATGGTTCATTAGCTTTAGGGATGAGACAATCATTACTCTTTTCACCTTAATGCAAGCCAAACCTTTTACGACCTCAGTAAGTACATAGCTTTGGATGTGTCCCTCTGCATCTAAAATGTTTAAGATCTGGGTTCAAGTGGTAACTGAAATCCTTTGGAGCCTGATGAAGTCACCTAAGAAAAACATAACCCATAAGCTGCAAGTGTCCATGGCATGCCAGGTTTAGGTAGCTTCCACTGGAAACAGAGCCTGCAGCACAGTCAGTAGAAGCCATCCAAGCAGGTGAAAGTCCTTCCCGAATGCCTGCAGTCCCTTCCAGTTATTTCTCCAGAAGGTTTGGAGATCCCATACAGTACAGACATCCTTGGAATTATAAATACAACAACATACTCTACTCATCCTACTTTAAATGCAGTTAAACTAAGCTATCATTTACTGTAAATATAACTGACTTACCACTCCTATAAATGTATTTCTAAAAATTGAGGACTATTACTAAATCTACACAGTTTGAACCACTAGGTATGCAAATTTCCCCCAAAGACACCAAAAAAAAAATCATGCCAGTCATACACTCATGACAGTAAAGAATGCTTTCACTTACAAGCAGTTGCTGTTACTGTTCAGCCCTATTCAGAAATAACGATTACTTCAGGCAAGTGAAAAAAAACCCAATTCTTTTTAAGTGGAACTATTAGGCTTTATTGATTAAAATCTCCCTCAGCTACTGGATTTAGACTCTTCACAGTCAGGAAAATTATTTACTAGACTGAGACCCACTAACCCTCCTATTACAGTTCACATGCAAAGTTCTAATTTGGCTTAAATACAAAAGATGAGACTAAAGTTTCTATATGAACCAAATCACATCTGCAAACAATAGTGAGGAAAATAACCATCCCATTCTCACCACCTTTCCCCATCCCACAGTCCCAACAATTCTTGTATTGTAAGTTGGTGAACAAAGTCAATTTAATATAGTAACACCCTCCCTAAAGTAAAAAGCACTTTCACACTAGGACTTTCTAAAGAGGCAGGAATTGTTTTCTCCTATGATACTTCAGTTATTTGGAAAAGTGAAGGGCACTGTAAAATATATGTCACTTTATACCTTATCTCTTAGTTAAGTATAACTGCAGTTCCTATTGACAAAGCCATTTTTCTTTCCAATACTCTGAAGTCATGCCTTGGATGTTGTGAAATTTGTGAAATTCATAGATTAGCTTGCCTGCAAGCAGCACTAATTGATAATTAAAATTCTGTTGGGAATTCACTGTTTCTACAAGACTGGATATTCTATACTCAACTTTATTTTGCAGAGTGTTTTCTCAATATGTTATGGCCATGCACCTATAAAAGTCAGAAGAAGTAACATGAACAAGAAAAAATTAAATGGTGATAGAAAAATCTTTGCCAGAAGTAACCTCAGGTAAATAGAGTATACTTCAAATCATGCCTTAGGAAAAAAAGCTCTCTTCAAACACGAGCAGCAGTTAGGACAAGAGGCTTTTTGTTGTTTACAACAATAAATGAGGTGCTGTTCGCCTTCTTCAGAAGGCTTCTGAAGGACATGTAATCAACCTACACACCACAAATCATTCCAGGTTCCTTTGCAGGTTTTGCTCAGTGACAAATGGTTGTGCCACCCTGACAAAATAAGTGTCTGCACTTGCAGAACATGCAATAGGAGAAAAGGTCAAACCCAACATATATAAATATACACAACACAGGCTGCTAATTGCAGATGGAATAAATATAAAAAACCCGCATAACTAGAGGCTTTGGCATGTATATAAAACAAATTACTTACTCTTTGCTATATTTCAATTTTGGCCAATCACATAAATAACAGTTTTTAAATGAGTGAGCAATACGAGGCAACAGAACAAAAAAGGACACCTTCAAGATCTTACAAATGTAAGTAAATAGCCATACTTTGGGCAGCCTCGAATAGCTGTTTGGCTCCTGTGATGTGACAAAGCTCTCTCTCTGGTTACTTGAAATTCTTAACACGGCATGAAACTTAACCCTAATGGCTTCTGAAGAGGGAAAACTTCTGGAAAAGTTAAAATTAATGAGACAGCAAATAAAGCTATATGAAGTACAGTTAAACTATTTCCAGTACAATGCCCACCCAGCCAACTAAGCCAGAGCCATCTGGCATAAACACAGACACAAGCAGAAACTAAAGCTTGAGATGATATTTCTGGGGTGCTCTCAAAAGAATAATGATTCATCTGCTTTTCCATTTTGCAAAGAATGGATGGGCAACCTCAGAAATAGCTCATGAACTCATGCTTAGGTTCAATAGTTTGCAAAGCTATTGCATATTGTAATCCTGGAATTCCAATATAAGGAAAGGGAATTATTATTCAGGCACAAAATTACTGTCACCAAAAAATAGAGAAAAATTATAACCTTGGTGAAAATGAAAAATATTTTTAATAAGTTAAAAGTGAAATATTTTTTATGTAGTCTAAAACTCAGTCTATAAAAAATAGCTACCTTCAACTGCTCCCTACTTCATCAACAGTACGGCTGTTAGAGAAGACAAGCTCAAATCTCCACAGATTTATTTGCTTTCCTGCTGATTGTTTCAAATATTACCTCTTCCCCAACAGTAGGCAGTTATTTTACTATTTTCATCTGATACATGGAGCTCACCATAATTAATTACCTTGGGAGTCTGCTGGTTTGAGGATTAATGCTGTGTTCTCCTGTATGGGTCTTAAGACGCAGGGTGCCTGAGTAGCAGGGAATACTTTTCAGTGGAATTATCACTCCTAAAAATTCAGTACCAGCCCTACTGGTAGGGCTTTCCTCCAAAGGGCTGAATTTATTATATATATTCTTGAGGCTATTTCGCATATTGCAACAGGTTCATTGCAATCTATCCATTCATTTATATTTCATAGTACACGGTGATTTTCATTCATTTGCAAGTTCAGAATAAAGTCAAAACTAAGTTTTAGAACCTAGTACTGTATTATAGTATATTATACAAACAATGAAAACAATCAGTGTTTAGAGATTTTGGTAACAATTCCTCCAGATCTGTATCTCTTGTTATTATCTAACAGCTCACCAACTGTGTGCCTTGAAAGATTAACGAGCTCTTTGAAGAGAGATCAAAAAGGTCACTTAAGTGTAATGTGATTCCATTATTTAACCATTCAGGATGCTCCTGAAAAAATCCCTTCAGTTTTTGTTGCTCAGTAGCAAGGGAAATGTTTAAGTATTTGAAGATCTGTGGCAGCTAACCAGCAAGTGTTTATTGCTAGAGGACTGCAAGGACCTAGACATGACTCTTGTAAGTAAGAAATAAAAGAAAACAGAATGATCAACAAGCAAACCTGGCTTCTCTTCTGAGGAAGCTACCAGACACTGATATGGCAGAAGCATTAAAAACATTTAGAAATGTATTATTTATGAAGAGGCTGTCCTTGGGAATTTATCAAAGGAAGATTAGGGCTCACAAATTTGTCTGAATTCTCGACATGTGTTGCTCAAGCAGTAGATATAGATAAAAGACAGTGAAAATTATCTCCATTGCAACATTTGATACTATAATAATTTCCAACAGCTCAATCTACAGCCTCCGAAAACACAGATTAAGGAGGGAAGGTATGGCACATCAGAAGGCCAAAGTTCCTTTCTGCTTTGAAAGGAACACCGAGATGCAAATGGTCTCCTACAGCATCCCATGAACAGGGAACTTAGTGAACAACTTCCAACTGCACTTTCCACAATTTAAACAAATTATTACTCGAACTCTGTGGTTCATATGAGTTCTGAGCCCCAATACTGTATTAATTCATTATTCTATACAGACATCCTGCGTTTAGTCTGGTTCATGTAATTTCAGACATTAAGGATATTAACAAGCATTTGGCACAAGAGACTTCTTGGTTGGGACCAAAGCTTTAAGAACTAACCAACTGCCCTATGTTATTCAAAGGAATGGCAGAGACAGCAGAGTGGTATATTCCTGACTTACTTCTACCCACAAATAAAAACTTTAAATATTTACCCTTGTTCAAACTGAAAAAAAAAATCTCAACACATTCTCAACATGTTTACAAAATAATAGCAGACCTCAAATGCCTTCCCACTAAGATTAATTAACATGGAGTATTGATATCCAGGGCTCACAGGTAAAAACTGGAAAACTGGGAATTGGTAAAGTAACATACAAGTAATAATTTTTCTTTACGTAACTGGTGGAAAAAAAATCGCACCCAATGGAAGCAGTATATTTTATGAAACAGGAGTACTGTATCCAAATAGAAAGTGTAATCAGTTAGTGCTAGAAATCTACCTATATCAATTCCAATAACACATTATTAAGCTTCTGAATTCTCAATTACTTAATATGGATATCTGATCTCAAGGAAACATTTTGCATTCTACAACCTGTGAGAAGAGGGGAAAATAAAAAAAAAAAGGGGGAAAAGACCACAACTGTGACAATTGGTTTTACTGATAAATTATAATATTAATACAACTGGAAAATTGTACCTTTTCCCAGAAATTTACCAAAAAAAAGGTTGCTGATATCTCAAATTGATTTTCTTCCCCCAGAGGATGCAAAAAATGCTTAGGAAAACCACTGCATGTTTAAAACAAACTAAAAGGATAAGTAAACCAATGAAAAGGATATTCTACTTTCCCTTATAAAATGATAAATAGAATATATTTGGACAATTAAATACTTACCTATTTCAGACCTTGATTCTTCATGTGCCTAATGGAGTAGATTATTTAGGAAGGTGAGAGATGAGTAGATACATATTTCATCACTTCCCCTTCATTTTGATGATCCTGAGCATTCTAAACCTCAGTCTATTCTCAAAAGAACATTTAAAATAAATTTAGACCTGCTGCCCAGCACTGCTAGAAGGGCTATTTAACAAGCTTGAGATATTACAGTAAATTGTTCTCTTAAATTCTCTATACAAAAGAATGAGGGTATTAGGTTGAAAAAATCATTTCCTTGTGACTGAATGCAGAAATCAAGTGCTAGTTTTCAGATGCAGGTTTTGACAACAGTTTGATAACCATCAAGATACTGAAGACAACTCTAACAAGTATCTTCATCACACTGGATTAGATCTGAAATACAGGTCTATGCAGAAATAAGGCAGGTCATATTCTGCTAGGCATACTATTACTTTGCAATCTCCTTTCTCTATCAGATCTTCACGAGTCTTCCTGTCCCAAGTTCAGCTATGAATTATAGATAATGTTCTGACAAAACTATTAAGAAGATGAAATAGCAGCCAGGATACTTCAATACCTTGTATCTGAAACTTGAAACAAGAAGATTATATTTAGAAAAGACTCCCTGATGTGCTGGATAGATTCTGAAATAGAATACATCTAGTTTGAAGAACCTCAATAAATCCTTATTTTGACATGCTAACCCCCTGGCAGATAAGCGAATGCCAAGGAAATAAAGAACAGCAAGTAAATTACTGTTGAAAACAAGCATTACATACATTGCTGCTTTTGCAATTTCTGATTTAAATTCACAATTGTTTTTGTTTTTCTTCTTAATAGAAAGGAAAGTCCTTGAAACTTTAATTCAGACCTATGAGGGGCAGAGAGTTTATCACTTACGGCATCAGGCAAAATTCAAACTAATCCCACTAATAACCATACGGATTTATGCCTCATTTTCACACTTCAGTAGGAACTGGTGTACTTGAAAGCAGTTGCCAATTCTACCTCTTCTTTTTTTTCTTTAAAATAACTAAAAATTATTCCTTACTTTATCATGGCTCTAAGACAAGCACATTCACTATGACACATGAACACACATATGTGTGTGTGAAGAATAATTTGCACACTTAGAGAATTTCTCATATCACATACTTATAGTTCTGCCATAAAACACAGAAACAGTGATTATTCACCTAACACAATTTTTAAACCTCAAACCTTTACATTTTACCACACTGAAAATTCATCACATTGGCAACTTCCATGAAATCTGCCAGCTTCACACAATACTTCCTCCAGTGCACTTTTACGTCCAGCATTGAAAGTCTAAAATAACTTAGGTGCAATTAGACACAAAAATTCATTAGCTCCAGGTGCACCTCAAGCTTCCAGAACTCCCAGCAGTCTCATCATTATGAGTCACCCTTCAGTGCATTAGCTCTAAATGAGCCAGATGTGTTGAAATATTTAAGTCCTTATTTAAGCCCCCAGGGATTTTAGAGATAGTCTTCCATTTGCAATGCATTAGCATATCTTGCTAAAGAGATACTGAGTTACATACATATGTTGAAGCATATAGGTTTCTACAAAATGCCTTAAAACACAGTCAGGTTTTCATTAAATCTATATGTTTTCTTTCTGGATAATATATTAAAAGTAAACACAAAGTACTTAGTCTATCTAATTCAGTTGAAATTAAATAGTAAGAATCTATAAAGGCATTTTCTCATTAGAAAGTTTATGGGTACACTGAGCTTTGGAATAAATAAAACTGTGATACATTTAACTAAAAATTCAGTAATTTCACTTAGTTTGAACCACAAGAAAACAAAACAAACTTCTAAAACTTTTCCTAAATATTACAAAAATCAGTGGACCCCAAACATTACTGATATTAAATGACAAACCTAAGGTGGCTTCAAATGCTAGTGCTATTCCAGTTACCCCAACCCCTATACTGCTCTTTGAGCACAAAAATACATGCAGTATGTTTTCCACTCGTGCAGCTCTATCCCATTTCCTAACTGCAGTAAGATGAGTTGGAATTAGTTGAACAAAAGTCATCGCTTCATTCCATTTCAAAGACTAATCTAACACGACAAAGTAAAACTAGGCATAAGCAAATGCAGAGCAGAACCTAGGAAAGCAAAAGGATATTTACTGTGTAAGTCCATGGCTTTTCTAGGAATGTGGATTATCAATGCCACCATAAGCTAAGTGTACTAACAAACTGGGCTGGTGCTTTTTCATGACTTCATTTTAGTATGATAGTACTTTCAGCATCAGCAGACATCATACTGTAAGACAGCTGTATCAATTTCAAATGCTTTAATACTGTGATTAACTGGTAACTATCTATTATTGCTATACTATGTTATATATATTACTTACTGTTTAACGATCCTTGAAATACTGTTATTCTGGATTTGGTCAGATACATGTTCTGTGAACTCATGGCCAATAACCTATCCACAGCCATGCTGAACTTTCTTTGTAAATCTAGATGGCAATTTAAGTTCTGTTTACTTACCAAACTGTATCAAACTATTATGGCATCTATTTTAAGAAAGCTTCTAAGAAAACATTCAATATGTTGATGAAAAAGCTTGCTACTTTCAAAATACTTCATTACAAAATATAATCTGTTGGGTTTTCAGCTGGTTCTTCTAAACACATTAGGCCTTTCAGCAGGAACTTCTTTTTTTTTTATATTACTGACTAAAAGCTTTTCCTCTGGTTACTAAGTGGATATCTCCAACATCAAAGAATTTCAGCAGTAGTTTATGTCGCATGTATGTAAAAGTGAAGGTCTATCTTCCATGATGATCAACATATGCAGAGATACTTTTTTGATTGAAACATCTTTTAGAAGGTACATTAATATAGTAGAGGGCAACTGCACATTTCTTGATAGCAAGCACATTAAAGCTTTTATTTAAGCATTATTCAGGAAGAGAAGGGGTGGTGAATATATATACACTGCAGTTTAATAGTTGTAAATACACCTACAGGTTCTGAAATTTAAGCAAGGGAGTCCAGAAAATTAACTGTAGTCTAAGGCTTCATTGTAATTATATGCACATTGTATATAGCAGTGGAGCAGGACTGCAACTACGTGACTTTCAACAGAATTGAATGATGATATGATTTGAGTTTTCCTTATGGTATCAAAAATATAATGAAGCATTACCTGATGAACATTTACCAGCTAATATGTACTGCATACAGAGACACATTATCTCAAAAGGAATTTTGAAAATATTCCAGATCTGATTTAACATAGGTATTTCAGTACTGCGTAAAAATAGTTCATCAGCGAGATACCACTGGCTCCAAGGCCCATTCCCCTCTGCAAACTTGAACTCTAGTCTGCTTTTAAACAAATTCTCTGTGCTGAGTTCTGTGATCTAGGGACCTTCTGTGAAACAATGCTAAAGGAAAAGAAACCAGCCAATCTCAGCCAAAACCAAACATGGAAGGTGGGATTTTTCCTTTTCTGCGGAACAGGTAGCTGAACCCAGTGTACGTCAGAAAGGAAATCTTCCTGAGAAGCCTGTGTTAAGTGAAGCAATCCAGAAAGACACAAAAGGTGAAGTGTGTTAATGTTTAGAAGCAAATTCTATAGCACTTAACATGTCAGCTGGTAAATTCTATAGACTAATAACTTCAGCTCACACATGCCCTGGCAATACTTTACACAACAGCTTTTGCTGACTCCTATTTAGATGTCCTTTCAGAAGATCCACCATTATGCCAACAAATTGTCGAGTTCAACATAAAAACAGGTATTTTCACCTTCCTCTTTTGTCCAAGTCTCTACATATTTCAACATCCAGAAAGGGAATCTATGGGAACAACTTTCATGAGACTATCTCAGAACCTTGTTTTCATTCAGGTTACAGAGGCTGAATTTCTGCCTGCTTCAGCTAAAAAATGAAAGGTAATTTATCACCTGCTTTCAATCTGGAAACTAATGGAATCAGTTCTGGTGAAGAAGGTTAACCAAGCTCTTCTATACTATTCCCTTCTTCCTATATAGGAAGATTATAAACCTTTTAATTTTGAGTGAACAAGGTGCTAACATAATTTTACACAGAAAATGAGTTTTGTGAGCAGATTTACATTTTAAGCACCATCTGCTCTCTTATATGACTTCTGGCTTCAAACTGAAACACTTCTTAAGATTGCACTGTTAGAGTGAAATATTCTAATGAAGGGAAAAATTAATTTTTTACTTAATTAAAAGCAAAATCACATTTTGCAGAACTCTTCTTTCAGTAAAATATTAAATCTGAAGTAATTTCCTAAGAAGGTAACAATGTCCAAACATATCTGAAAACTTCATAGGTCAAGCAGACACAAGATAATTACATGAAATCAGTCAAGAATTTGTGCCTGTGGAGGTAAGTTACATCATAAGAACCCCACCATATAAACTAAATAAAGATTAACATAAACTAAATATAAATTACTGAAATTAAATGTAAGTTGATTCATTTCATTATATACCAGAAATTCTATTTCCTTAGATTTTTTAAGGAACACAGTAAAAGATAAAGCATGAAAGCACAGAAAGAACCATCATAATCCTAAAAATCAAAGTCTGATGCAAGTCAAAACAGGGACTAAACAAGGAGGTAAACTTCTATCACTAACTAGACAGTGTCTCTAACCAAGCCTGCTAGGGAAAATCTTCTTTCTATACATGTGCTTATTCAAGGACCAAAGTGCTGTCACTATGGGATGGGAATTTGTCACATGAGGGACATCTATTTTCATTTGCCTTTCCTTCATCATGCCCCTTGCAAGATGGTAACAAATCCCATTCATGCTGCCATTTTCACAGAAGTACTGACACTTTGCATTGAAAGAGAACTCTGCACCAAAGGGAAAATGAAGAAGGGAAAAGGTTTCTCACTGGGTCCCAGCAGGAGTTGCACTGCAGCGTCACCAGCTGTGACTCAGAGCAGCACCTGACTGCCCAGGCAGGTGGGATAGCCAACAAATAACAACTCTTTTGTTAGCCAGAAAAATAATTTCTTTTTTTTCTAAATGACAATCCTACCAAAAATATTATCAGCAGTAAGGTAATGACATTTTTCATACTGGGTGTTTAAATGACAACAAACCAAGGCCAAGCAAGGCCTGAACCTTTAAAATAACCATGCAGTAGAAGTGACTTTTAATAGTGCCTATAGCTTGTACCATCTCCATAAAATACTTATTTCTTTAGAAATAAAGGTAAAATATCAGATAGGAATTCTAGTTCTTAGATCAACTAGACTTAATCTGTATTCCGATCATCCAAAAGCAAAAAGTTCTGGCTTCTCTCAGAAGCAGTTCAACTACAAATGCAGTGAGAATGTATTTTAGATAATATTCCAGGCAGGTAATAAACTTCTGGAGTTGTAAAATACTCTCCATCCCACTGAGGAGTTTGGTAAGGAAATCTTAACCTACTGATAAGAAGATTTTTGACCACAACACAAAAATTGACTAGGTTGTATTCCTCAACTCAGTTCTCCCTCATCTAGCATATACCACCCCCCTCTGATTTTGGTGACTATATATCTACTGGTCTTGAGCATCCAGAAGAAAGGAAGAAGATGCAGAGAAATAAGCACTTGCAAATTACTCATCTTTATAAGGCACTGAATTTCAAGTAAAAGAAAAAAAATTAAAACATTACTAAGCATGGAATAAAAAAATAAAGAAGCATCTTTCACCCACCAGAAAACATTTCTGATTATTTTTTTTTTTTAACCACAGAAATAACACCACTAGATGCAATTTCCATAGTTCCTGGACACTGTCTAGCTGCTCCTTCTGTGAATCCAAACAGAAGACTTACTAACTTCAGAGCTGCCAAAGCACACTCTGCAATATCCTACTGACAAATAATTTTATCGTTATTAAAAAATATGAAGTTATCACAAAAATGCTCAATCATAGAATTGTCAATAATCCTTCTGGAGAGCTATATAATATCACCCCTCTCAAACCACTGAAGAGATCTGACTTCCAAAATCAATCCTTGGACTGTTACCAAAATTGCCTTGTTGATTGAACTATGCATACATGAAAGCAAAATTAGGACAAAAAAGATTTTCTGAAAACCAACATCAGAGAAAACATTTTTTCACATCCATTTAACATAAACTTGTCACAAGAGCATAATTGCAAACAAAAATGTAATTTACCTATAACTACATCATGGCCATCAACCAGGCCTGCAGAGAACAGCTCCTGAGAAACGCCATCTGCTGTGTCTGTCCAAAAGGTGAAAGGAATAAGTGTAAGAGCCCACAAAAACAACAGAAAGTATCAGTCATCTAATGCAATTTAACAAAAAATATATTTTAATTCCAAAACACCCATGGAGGCAGGATTGAATTCAAAATTATCTTTAATTAGGAGGAAAAAAGATAATTATCTTTTCAGCCTCTGCACAGCAAATTGCATAAGGTAATGACTTGATTCACTGCAAACCCCCTACAGACCTCTCCTGGCCACCAGCACCTCTCCCCTGTTATCTAACTACACCCTCATACACATTTTGCAAGTTCAGTATCTTCACAACCAAGAAACTTAACAATGCTTTAGCATGGTTTTCACTGTTTTCTTTATTGAAAAGAAAACAGTGAAATCTTTGTCTTTGTTTTCTTTACTTTCTTTACTTTCTTTATTGCTCCATTGTTCTGCATATCTAGACAGAGGCATGGTGAATAGGCTTTCTTGTTTGTTACAAGTGGGGTAAAGGACTTACATGAACAGTCATTATTTTGAGATCTGTGTTTTAAGAGCTCTTAAGTGTTGTCACTCAGGAAATTCAAGGCTTTGGATGGATTTTCTACAAACCTGAGTGGGTTATTCCTAAGTCCCTGTGACTAGTACCTGCCCTGGGTAAAGACTTTAGAAGGCTTGGATGTAAGTAGGCAGGAACAGCAGGAACAAGCCTAAATTCCAGCCAAGTCTCAACTGTAATGTGGCCTCAACATCAAACACTCCAATGGAGCACATGCTTTGAGGCAGTTACACAAAGTTTTATCATTTCCTCAAGAAACACACACAGGTGAAAAGCAAGGTGGCTGAGCCAGCTGCAGTTTCTGGAAATGAGAAGCACAGCTGCCTTCTGGCTGCCTCAGTGACTGACTCTAGGAACAGTCCTGGTCTATCCTCTTATTTTTCATCAAGCAGTAACTCTCACATGCCTTAGGAAACTGCTTCCCAAATGATTATTTTGGCAAACCGAGATGTTCTGTGCCCAATTAAGTAACAGGCCTCTCTTGTTTTTTTACTCATTGCCAAAATCAATAAGCAAAGCAGGTAAACAACAGAAATATATCCATGCACAGAACTACTGCACATGAAAGATACTATGATTTACTATAAAAGAGACACCTCTTCCAATTGGATTTATTTTTAGGTGAAAGCTCTTTGAAGGCTACTCTAAATAAAGTGAATACTGACTTCTAAGGAATATAAAATAGGTTGATAGTTCAAAGGGTTGCAGTTTAACAAGGATGATATCTTCTTACTCAAAATATTGGCCTTCAGTGCATTTCATATCCCAGTAATACTTGGTTTTCTTCAAAAAAAGGCAACTGTACAAGTTCTTACAGCTCTAGCACTGGAAAGCCTACATTTCTACAAGTATACAGTAGGGTTTAAAGTTTCAGTACCAGAATTTCTTTCTGGTGATAATACCAAAGCTAGAGACATAGCTCAACTTTCAGCTGAAGACAGCATTTGAAAAATGGTGTGCACTTTATACTTGTTAATAGAACTTTTATTATAAAAGGGAAAAAAACTTAAATATTATCACCATCACCACATACATTTTTATGGCTACTATATTCTATTTCCTACCATGTTTTCCAAATGTGAAAATGGAAGTATTGCTAGGCAAGATCTTATATACCATATAGATCATTTCAATAAGACATGAAATTGATAAAAGTATACTGTGAATAAAGTCTTCTAATATATATATTATGCAATCTTTCCACTAGCATTTACATATATTTGCAATTCTTACTCCACTGAGGTTCAATATAAAGCTCTGCACAGTAAGAAACATTCCAGAGAGGCAGTCTGCATTAACCATAAGCAGTAATCCATTTCTGAAATGCCTTTTTAAGCAGTAAGAGAATAATTCAGTTGCAGGAGCCTTACCTCTGCCTGGAGTAAACTCAAACCGTATGTCATTAAGTTCTTTCCTGGAGTTCCTGAAAAACAGTCAGTGCATACATTAAAATGTAATGAAGAACAGAATGACTGTTCAGTTTCTACACCCAAAGAATACCTCTGGCACTGACAACCACATTTTTGTAGAGTAGTTCCTTGAAAATACTGCTTTCCCAAAACACCCAGACTGGAAAGACTCCATTGCATTTTCATGGCAGTAATTTGGGAAAACTAGCAGAAAAAAAATGCTTAAGTTGAAAATGCATTCAGTAACATAAAAGATGAAATAAAGTCCTATGATAAATATTTTCCTTTTCATCTTCAAAAGACACTCTGCCACGTTGATTCTAATAGTTCAACACAGTTTTGAGTTGGATACCTTATCCTCCGGGAACAACAGAAGATTCACTTGGACTTAAAGCTCCCCATTTGAGGTCAGTTTATAAAAAGAAGTTTAAGAGACAAAGCATCCAGCAAATGTTACATGCTGAAAAGTAGCAGTGATGCACACTGTTTATAAAACAGTTTCAAAATGAGTAAATTCTTTCACTGACCATCCTTGTCTCAGCAGTGAGGTTCCACCTACACAGAAAATGAGCAGTAAAATGTTAAATCCCAAGGCTTCCTGTCTTCCTGATTGCCACAAAGAGTGATTTAACCAGCTCAGTGTGTGACACAGTCATAAGGGAATTAATCCCAATGTTAAAGAATTCCTTTACAGCCTTATACTGTGCCCCAAGCCTCCATTCCATGCATGTTTACAGCTTCAGATTTAGTTAATAATTTCTTCCATCCACAAAGCATTAGCCTCTGCAAAACAGATGTCCATCTCATTTTTGGAAATGACAAGTCAAGGGAGCACAGGGAGGAACCTAATTGCTGTAGCCCGCTCTTTTTCTAATGAATAGCTCAATCCACTTGAAATGCTAATAGAAACAGAATGTGTTTTGCAGTTCATTATTCTTCTCCTCAGCAAGGAAACTGTATGCAAGCTCATATTTCAGCATATCAGGCCACGAAGTCTTGCTGTGGGAAAACTAAATCCAATAGGCAGGCATATTCAGCTGTGACTTACAGCTATTATTGCTTGCTAAATACTTCTCAAAATATTACAGAGCCAAAACCAGTAACATGCAGAAACACAAAACCCAGAATGACTGGCAACACACACACCAGCAAGATAGCAAACCCTGAAAAATGAGTATGCCACATGCAGTGCTTGAAATGAAAATTACTCATTTACTGAATCAACTAAATGCTTCAAAGCTGAAGGAGTTTCAGGTTCCCAAAATTTTACTCCAAATAAAGAACTATAGGAGTTTAAGATCACTAACACAAAGCTGCAGTTAATGAAGCTAGCCAGGTACAGATTTACAAGGCTCATTTACTTCTGCTGTAGAAGTCTGCTGCCATTATATGGAATATTGCACTATTTTTATTCAACAGATAATTAGTATGAACCTCAGTTTTTCCCCTTTTTCTCTCTCTTACAGAAAAATGCAGGTGGCTTTCTGCTAAAAAAAGGCAACAACAACAAAATAATATTAAAAAATCATCAACTTAAGACCCACCTCCAAATTCCCTTTTGAAAAAAACTATTTCCAAAAAAACCCAAGGAAAATGCACAGAAATTTAGCATTATTCTTAACTAAGAAATGTTATGACTGAATGTGTGATGTAACTCAACTGCCCATTTCTTGCCCAAACTTCGGAAGAAACAAATCAGGTGAATAAAAACTTTCACACCTTTGCAGAGGTAAACCAGGAGTTAGGAACTAGATAATCTTTAAGGTCCCTTCCAACCCAAACCCCTCTGATTCCACGACCAAGACTCCTGATACATGACATTCTCCGTTTATATCCTTCCACAGACATCCAAGCAGTAGAACATGTGCAATATAAAAGGCACTGAGTAATTAGAACTCTCATGGAAATTACCAGCTTTTCACAGCTGTGTGAAAGATGAGCTGCTCCTGAGACAGACTCCTCCAGCAGGATGCACATGGGGGTGTATGTTGCTTTGTCTCCAAATTCCAAAATATCCCAAATGAAAAGTTAATGAGTCAAATCAGTTTATTTTAGTCAAGGTGAAAATTCACTGAAGGTTGATATGTGTTCAGCAATCCAACTTTGCTACTGAGAATTGTTACACTCTGAACTATTTTGAACTTAGGACACTGCTGCTTTCTCTATAATGGTATACAACTACTGAGGAAAAAAAAAAAAACAACAATGGAAGTTTGGCAAGATTAATTTGCTAGAAGCCTGTAAGTGCTGTAAGTGCTTTTGCTTACTGTTCCATTGCCTTCCAGACATTTATTGATTTTCATAAATTATGTATTCCATTATATAATCCACCAAATAGAAGATGCCTTTGAACTCTCCCCTAAAAGCTCCTCATGCTCTTTTCCAGCCTTTAGACACTTCTCTGGTTCTAGTAAATGTCACTGTAACTACAAATTAGTTTGCTAGTTCCCTTACTGACAGCTGTTTGGATTTGTTGATTTATTTGTAGGCAGAGTTTCCAAGCATCACTTCGTTATTTTTACTTACATCCATTACACCCTTATCAGGCAGCAGCACACAGACTTTATTTCTGCTATATAGAAATAGGATTGGAAAAAAGGTACTTAGTATCTTTGTGATTAATAATTTTATCTTCTTCATCATTTCTTAATGGTTCCTATTTTCTCAAATGCATTTGTGAGAAAGTTATTTCTGCTTTAAAATGCCAGCTCAGACCTTTTTACCATCTCTTGTAATACCTCTTATGTGCTTCTAGCTCTGTGCCATTACAGACTAACATACCTTGATTATCATGGATAGAACCAGCCCATCTCTCATCTCTTTTTAAAAGTAGTAAATTTTAAGTACTGTTGTGAATTTGAATTCACTGCAAGTTGATTTTCATTATGCACTCACCTCCAACAGAAAGAATTCCAAACATTTTGTATAAGTGTGACACCAAAGTTTGCCATGCTAAGATATTCTAGCATAATTTCAGAATCTAAAACTTCCCACTTTGTGAAAGCATGTTCTGCAACCCTTCATTATTTTTTTGTTTTCATCAGAACCGCTTGATGTGCACACCAAGATTGCTAGATCTGATTTTCAAGGGAATAATGCTTCCTCAAGGAAGCATTTTCTTCCTCAAGAAAAAGCACAAGTGCCACCCACTTAGTCCCTCACCTATAGACTTTGGCAATCCTGTGATTAGGATATAAAAGAAAGATACTCTGTTTTAAAGGAAGTTATTTGCAAAACAATGTAAATATTGACCTAAATCGGGATTAGAGAATAAACAAATTATGCAGCTGTTCAGATTGACGTGGTTCTACTGACAAAATGATAAGACGTGAGAGAGATTTCAAGCATTTGCATTTAAAGACAAAGCCTTCAAATAATTACCTGATGATAGCATAATTCCTGCTATAGTCAATTATCTCTGTTCCACATGATTGACAAAAGATGTGCATTGTTGAATTAAAATAGAAAATTGTTTGTGTAATGATACAACTGTAAATTAGAGACATTAAATGTCATTATTCCTTTTGTCCTTAAAAGCAGAATGTCTGTCATGTAAGTGCAATTCAAGAAAATGAGATGTATTGGAATTAAACTTGAGGACTAAATCATGCTGACATACTTTATGTATCAAGCAGTAGATTTTCTTTCATTTCTGTTACCTTTTTTACCCTCACAAATTTATCCATCATTTCTTATGCAGAGTTATCTAAAACATCAGTTTCTATTTCACACAAGCTTCAGCGTCTTCCATACAGCCCTCAGGGAGTCTGTTTTCCTGGATGAGATGCATCCTACCACACCTAAGTCACTGTGTATTCTTCCTTGCCAATGTAAAAAAAAAAAATTCTCAGAGAAGGTAAGCCAGAAGAAATGTGTGTGCATGTGTGTAAGAACATCTACACTTTGTCTCTGCATTGCCTGCCTCATTTTTAGACTTCAGCTACTTAATCATCACACGTGGTTTCCAAAGACTGATGTAGGGAGCTAAGTAAGAATGCAGGCACTGACAGAATGGTAACCACTACAGCTGACTCATGACTGGAAGAGACAACAGGAGAATGCAGAGTATATATTATTTTTTAGAATCAGAAGTAAGCTCATCTTTAACTAAAACTGTAGAAACTTTTTCATGAAAAGCACCATAACAATGGTGCCACATGGCACACTTCACCAGTCAGCTTTTCCCCTCTTCATATTCCTAATGAGCCCTATTCCCACCAGGACAGAAGCTCCCTCACCATCAGGGCCTAATGACACTGGCCAAGTCTTAGTCAGTGTGCCTCAACAAAAGACACACAGTTAAAAAAAAAAAAAAAAAAAAAGAAAAAAGTAACTAACCAAATAAATAAATATCACTATTATCTCACTTGCACAAAATTTCAGCCCCACAGATGTTCCTACCATCTAAAATGTGAACTCCATTGAAACCACCATGGAAGCAAAGTTAGAGTGGAAAAAAACAAGACACCATAGCCTAAGAAGCAAGGGCAAGCAGTCTGGAATTTGCACTACCTCACTGCAGTTGTTGCTGTAATTAAAACCACAGAAGAATTCAAATGACTTGCTCATTTAGACTACAAAGAAAGCAAAAGTTCACATCAAAATGAAGTGGACTAATCAAAGTGATAGGTGGGTTGTACATCCTAGAGCTGTACTCATCCAATTTTCATTCTACATCTCAGGGGCAAGATCTTAGTGCATACAATGCAAGAAATATAATTAAGGGGGGGGCTAAAGCACAGAAAAGTGGGGTTTGCAGGTTTGTTTAAAAGAAATTTTACTTGCCTTTTTTTTTTTCTTGCTGGAAAAAATGCTGGAGAGACAAAAATCTGGCCTCATCAAATGTCACTCAAATTCCAAAAGGTCACCTGCCTTCTCTCAATAATGCGTCACCCATTTTTCTCTTCCACGAGCTTAAGGCAGGAAGCCCAAGATAAACACAGTTCTCATGTAGCCTGTGCAGCCTTGTTTTCATCCTGTTAGCTTATTTCACAAATGGTGTATTTTTATTAACGGCAAAATTTTAAGTATTAAATACCTGTCCTGATGATCTGTAGTACCTGTTTCTTATCTCAGTTTTGATTAAGTAAAACTTTATTCAACTTTATTTACAGAAGATAGCTAATACATACACAACAGTGCAGTACAAACTGGCACTTTACATTCATGAAGAGGATGAGGGAATAAAATCTTGGAATAAACAAGTAAATATAAACACTCATCCATATTCAAGGTTTAGCCACGTCTCAATCTTCTTTTATATATATATATAATCTTCTGTAATCTTTTTCTAATATTTTATATTCCCTGCCTTACAATTTTCTTATGCTTCAGCTTTGGAATTTAGCTATTAATCTAGGGCAGACCAAGTGAGAATCCTCTCCTACCTCAACAGAAATCACAGCTCACTTTTTTCCTGCTCCTGCCCCCGATTTCTTGACTTCTGAAGTCATAATGCTATGCACACAGATGAACCAAAGCAGGAATAAGAGGAATTCTGTTTATTAATGTAATTTTGTGAATCAGAACTCAAAGGCTCCTTTGGGATCATATAAACACAACAGAATAGAGCATTTGTAAAGAAGCATTAGCCTCCTGAGGATTCACCACATGCTTTTGTAAACCCCTTTCTTTCTAACACTTTCATGCTCAGTTGTCATTTACCAATCAATACCCAGGCTTCTCCATTACAAATTACCACACTATCAAGAGCAGATCATGTCTGTTCAGCACAGTGGGGATGGTTCTTCTCAACTTACTTTTAATTACTTCAAGTCAATTCTAAATTAAATGAAAAGGCATTGCTGCTAAAAGCATTGCTTTTGCTCTCTTTTGGTAAGAGCAAAAGAGATCTTTGAATTCCCCTCTGCTTCCAGACTGCCACCAAGAAGAATAGGACTAAAATCTCTCTGTATTCATAAAATGTGGTCCCAAAACAAACAGTTATTTAAAGTTTAAAACGTTAACATTTACTACAATGCTTCTGGAAAAACTCCATGAGCTTACAACTGAGCTTCCTCTCTATATATTGCTGAAAGAAAACAATACCTTTATTATATGATGTTTCACAATCAAGTTATAGGACTGAACACTTTAATACACACAAAAAAATGCCACTATTGTTTAATCATCACATGATCTTGGGTAAAGAGCAGATCCCTCAGATGATGCAAACACTTCCTAATCACTACACATCAAGAGGTAGAAGCAACACTAACAGCAAAGCACAGGAAAATGATGCTTTCAAGAGTGGAAAATGCCAATGCCAAAATGAAACACTCATTTTGAAATGAGACAGCAACAGTTACCTGTTAAAGATGTACTGCCTCTACACCACTTGTCATACACAAAAGGCAAGTGCACATTAAAAACTCAGCCACCAAGGGAATTGTTATGGTCACAAACAGATCAGCTAGGAACACAGTCATAGGCTCCAGGGCAGCTGATAGCTCCTCTCTTAGGAGAGCTCTTTACAACACTTCTATCCATAGCTGTTAGGACCAAATTGCTTAAGACTCAAAAGAAACTAGAGTGCTTTCACTCTAGAAGAAATCGATGCAATATGACACTGAAACTTAGAAAATGTGTGACAGAAGAAACACAAGAAAACTGCTACATTTTAGAAGTGATACATATACATCAAGTCCTTTCTCTCAATCCACTGGTTTACAGCCCCAAGTCTACACATTATGACAAAGAAGTGTTAGAACTAGAGACATTTTAAATATATCTATATCCAGATATGCTGCTTCTCTCTTTCTGCAGTTGCTGATGCCAGAAGCTAAATCAGAAGAACATTAAAAGCCCTTCAATTTTTTGAGTTGCTATGTTCATTTCCAGCTAAGTCAAGCAGCAAATTCTGAAACAATATTTTTTTGCCTCAGTTATCAGTGACTCATTTCAGTGCACAGGCAGTGAAAAGCAGTATTCACTTGCATCATCTTTTTTGAAGTTCACACTTCCTACCTGCTCTCATACATCAGCAGTGGGACTAACTTTGGCAAAGAGCTATCAGTTTTTCTGCAGCAGAGATGGTAATATTGATCATAATTTTTTTCCTCTGAAATTACTCTGAAGTAGCAGGGAAGTTTTTCAAGAGCAGTGGTAAAGATTTAACTTCTGAAAAACACTGGTTTTTAACAAGGACTAGAAATAGAAGGAAGGGTGTACACAATTATACTTAGAATTTATTAATGTGGTAAAATCTTAATGCTTGCTAGAAACCAGAAGTGATCTAAACCATACTTTTTCCTAGAAATAACTGGAATTAAGTACAGAGAACATCAGTAATGTTAAAAAACAATCACCTGGAAGTATTCAGAGAGCATTTCAATAACAGAGAGGACAACATGCACATAATTTGATCACTTTGTTAAACATTACAGCACACTGTGGTTATAGTTCCTTTCTGGATTTGCCTATAATTTAACTTATCCACTCTGTATCTCTGAAACATCTCTGTATGTCTTGATACCAAATATTATTGATCAGTGCACACTTTCAGGAAGTCAAACCTGTATTAGCTGCATGACTGAAGTGATACTCCATCTGCCTGACTGATAAGAAATACCAGAGCAACTTAGAGATCAAGCATGCAAAGCCTTGCTTTGTGTGCTTCTGCATGCCTGGTGCACAAGAAGAGGGATTATAACCTGTTATTCCAGTGACAAATTCTTCAACTACAGCATTGAAAAATAGCCACAATGCTTGAAGCAAAAATTCAGTTCCTTAAATCAGAAAGCGTGAAAGGCCAATCATTGCCAGGAGGCTAGGGGTGTTTCAGAACAGAGTTCTAGAAAAGTGATTTTATTTATGAAATCAAGACAAAAGACTTACAGCAAGTTTTACAGGAATATGGAGTTTTTTAATAGAACCTTGTAATTCCCCAGTGCACAAAACAGGCTTTGAGGGGAAGGCACAGAAAAACTTTTTACTTTATCCAAATCAAAGGAAGTTTTAAACATGTTGAATCAAAAACTCCCTGGAAGTGAGCATCCTTTTAATGCCACTGGCTCAGAGTTTTAGAGTCCTGATCACCTGTCAGTATATTATTGTCAAACAAAAGGAGACTTTTAGGTAAACCAGAGAGACATCTGAGCCACCACAAAAATTACAACTGCAATCTGTATGTCATCCATCTAAAAGTCATGGATCTGGACTAGCTAACAAAAAAAAGTGGGAAGCATGGAAAAAATTCTAAGCTTTGTTTTAAAATCTTCAAAGGTTTCATCTGCTTATCCTGACAAACTTTTTCTTTACTAGTAAATCAGCTTCACCAGCAAAGTCTGCTTCTATGTTAAATTCTTTTCACACCTGTACCCCAGTACACCTCTTGTGGCCATTCACTGTGGCCATTCATCCACTAGAGCAATGACAAATGTGGGGCAAAACAAAATAAATAAAATGAGTTAAAATTCTGCCTTCTCCTCAAAAGTATCAGGGGTCACAAACCAACCAGCTGAAACCTGGCTGCTTTACAGGGACCCAATACATCCCTACCCAGAGCATCCCTACCAGTGGAAAAGAGAGAACCACACCACTAAGTGGGAACAGATAACATTATTTCAAATGGTTTCAGCCCTGCCCAATGTACTACACCACCACAACATTCACAGGCAACTCCAGAGCAGATGGATGAAGATGGAAGAGTGTGGTCTCTCAAGACAAAATAAATGTTTTTTAAAGTATTAGAAAAAATATCTGATTAGAATTGAATTTTGAACTATTGGAATGCAATACCTCATCATCTGTGTTCTGATACGCACAGAAAATCAAATTTGACTCAAGTCCTAACAACTCTGCTGCTGCAGTGCCCAACAGGCAACCACCTGCTACCAGCTACTCCTTGGACTTGTGTCTGGCCAGATCCCCAGAAGGTACATTTCTCAGAACTCATCAAATGCCACAGTTTCCAACTACATTAGCAGAAGAAATGTTTTTCTATTAAATATACATACAAACATTTATATTTAAATAATAGAGTAAAAAAAAATTACAGCAATTCTGCCTTAACATTTTCTCTACACTTTATTTAAAATAAGACATGCAATAACTGAGATGTCCCATTTGCCTGTAGAATATTTCCGTTTTCCCCTTTTATTCTTCCATAGGCTTAATTCATCTAGTGTGAAGGAACTGTATTAAATTAGGTTCTGGGACATTCCAAATCACTGTCAATAAATTATCTTCCTGTCATAGGATCTAATTTAACCATCTTAGATTGCTTCAGATAATTTGCAATTCTTAATTATTAACCATTAACAAGTCTCCTAATTTAACATGAAATATCTCTGTTATTAATCCAAGTAGTCACCCTCTAACAGTGACCTGCCTAAATCTGTAACTGCAACACTTGGTGGTTAGACTGGAAATTTCAAATCCAGCGTGGTAATTCCTCCCCATTTCCTTTTCCTGGTGCTGTGAACAGTCCTGGTGGAGGACTAAATAACAGACAATTGCCTTCGGCTCCTCTGCAGAATTCCTGCCAGGGTCTGCTGCTGGGACACGCTGTGTTCACAACCTTACTGGAAAAAATTTGGATCACAGATTCCATTCCTTCCTACCCTCAAATGCCACTTCCTCTTGAGGGTGAGCATACAGAAGCATCAGCATTTCAATGTGACAATTGCTCAGGCTCGGTCAGAGTTACACACTGTGGCAACAGAGCCAGCCAGTGAGAACCAGTATTTTCAGCTCACTGCAAAATTCAAGCACGGTCTCTTAACTACACTTGAGCTTTAAAACACTAATGGCCCATATTAAGCATTTAATACCAGAGCCTTTCAAGAGCTTTATATGGAATTACCTAAAACAGACTACTGATAATTTCCCTTTTGGGACAATGTACTCCAAGACACAATACTGCAAAAGAAAGAAAATAAATTGGAAATTGCTGTCTTCAGCCAATGAAGCAACCCTGAAAGTAGAGAATTTTTTGACAAGGTAGTTCACACTGAAAAAACTATGAAAACAGAAAGAAGTTAAATACAAGTTAAGGACAGATAGATCAGTTAGTCTGGATGGTTTTCAATTTGAGTAAGGGAGTTAAATACAATCACTTGTATAAAGAGTACCATGGGATTCTTCAGATTCTTTCAGTCTGTGGGCTGCGCTTCTAATGCACAATAAGGCATTTGCAATAAATTACTGAATGAGTCTGACCCTGCTCTGACTGGGAAAAAATAATAGAACCAGACCATCCAGGTAAAGAATTACTTAAATGCATTGATTCTTCTGCCAGAATTCCTCCTTTGTGAAAGTAATTTTTAATTTTTATGGGTACTACTAACCTTGTTCTGGAACATACTGCTAGGGAAAAAAAATGCAAGCTATCATCTAAAATGTGATGGGCTGTCATAGTATAGCCACACTGTAGAAGAGGAAAAAAGAACAAAGCAGGGGAGCACTTTCTTCCTGCCCACCCCTCACCCATCTCTTGCTCCTTTTTAAGGTTGCCATCTCCTTACCCTTTTTCCTGTCCCAAATCCCCAGGCACTACCCTTCAAACGTTATGGTCCCCACTCCCGAGCCTCATACTAAGTTGTTTCTGCTCAAAAAGCTCTAAATATTTGCATCAAATTCTATGACAAAAATCTCAGCAGTGAACAGGAAGCACAACTCAAGTACTACCCAAGGTACCTTGATAAAGACAATATCTATAGTCAGCCAGTGGCTGCCTGAGCTTTGGTGAATGTTCCATTTGCTAATATAAAGAAATTCTAAATATTACCTCTGAATCTACACTGCTGGGCAGAGATATAGGCAGTTTGTAGCCCTGATGGTCAAATCGGGCCTTCACGAAGTGCCAACCAAAAGAAAAGTGTGTTACTTAGTCCAGCCTGCACCCCTAACTCCTCCAAACATGCACACACACACTCTGCTGTTTGCTAGCTCTGACCCTACTCACACGCTCAGGCTTCTGGCAGAAGCAAAACCCGTGCAAAGATTTTGCACTCTGCCCACCTCCTACCACTGAGGCAGGACACAGCCAGAGCTCACAAGGGACAGAGGTCTGCACCATAGGGCATTCTTCCCTCAAAAGCAGGACAGATAAATTAACAAAACTCCACACAATTTTACATCAGATTTTTGTCTTCTTCAAGACACTGCCAACAGTGTTTCCAGGCTCTAGACCGTATCTGCTTTTCAAGACTGTTTTTTTCTGTTTAAGGGAAACTTTCTGATTCCTAAAACAGAAATTCTTGTTTCTTCCCTCTCTACCAATAACCACCTATATGTTCATAAATAGGAGAAATTAACCTTGTTATTACAGACTTGCTTTTAGGGAAGGTAGGGAGAGGGAATTTTTTCCCAGCCATGAACTAAAGAGGATCCTTAAAAAGAACAGAAGTTCATTGTGCAAGTAAGAGCTTGGAAACTCAAGTTTCCCAGGCTCAGTCCTCCTTTACTTCTGGCTTAAAGGCTGCAGAAAACTGAAAGCATAATCCATGATGTTTAACTATACTTGTAGGTCTAAAATGTTTGCCCTCTGAATATGCCAACACTACAAATAACTGGGTAGGAAGCTAATCACTCTCTAGGTTTCATGATAATTTATAGATACCCAAAGCACCTCACTAGTACATCCACATAGCAGTACAAATTGGTCTGTTTGAAAATGGTTTCATCTACCTGCCAGCAGAGAGATGAAAAAGAATATTGATAGCATAACTTGGCAGTTATGCAAATTGGACAACTAAAATGATTCCAAATAATCTTTAAGTCTTTCCTATCCCCACAATAAAATTCATTAATCCCCTCTTTTGTACACAACCTTTGGCAGCCACGCAACATTTTTGCAGCTCTCCTAGAGTAGTAAAAGAAAAGGGAAGAAAATAGATTTTGGAAGCTGGCACTCATTCTTTGTAATTGTTTTTTTTTCTGATTACAAACAGCTGGAACCAGGACACTAACAATCCTTGATGTTACTGCTTTAAAGCTATTCATTACGCATAAATCTGCTATTTGTTTCTAACATGCTGGTTGTAATTTTCTAATTATTTCTGACTTCTTATCTTTTTGTTAGCATGAAAAAACTGTAACATTTAACTTTTCTCCATAGCAATAATTAGGAATTTACAACCTCACATGGATATCCTGTCAACACAAACTGGATGTAAGCAAGTTTTAAAGTGAGTGGTAATAAGTTTTTTAAGAAAAGACATTAAAAAGCTATCATAACATAAAAAGCTATCAAAGTTTCCTATGAAAAAATAGTTTTATCCAAGAACTAGATTGCATCATTAAGCAATTCAAATCTTCGTTAAAGGTAATCTGACACATTTCAACTAAATAAAAATTTAATTCAGACAACATATTTGTATCCACTTTCTAAAATCTCTTCTCCACAGAGGCTGATCGAAACTGCCAGTGAAAAACATTTTGAGTAGGCAACTTGTAATACAGCTATGGTTTATTTCTGTCAGAGGCTGACTGCTGAAGTGTGAAAGAAACTCATTAAAAACTTTGCACTGTGATTCTGCATTATAAGGAAAAAAAGAAAGAAAATACTTAATGAAGGGTACACTTAGCCTGAAGACACATTCATATTCTGCTTTTCATTTTACACTAATTCAGTAAGCAATTAAAAGACAGCAATTAGTCACAGAAACACTATTCATACTGGTCATACTGGGAGATTATACATGTCAGCACTGATTTTATGTTAATACTATGAAAGTAATGAGGGAGATCAAGATAATACAGCTAAATAAATATTACAATCTCTTACCTTAATCTTAAGACAAGATTCACTGCACATGGAACTTCACTGTATTCTTCACTAACAGCAGGCTGAGACTATTACAGAAAAAAGCAAAGAGTCTTGTAAAGGATGCCAAAGGGAAAAAAAAAATCACAAAAAAATTTCCATGCTAACAGTTTGAAGTTAGCACAGAACATTTAACACATTCTCTAACTCTTAGAAACCCTTCAAATGTTTTCAGTACACAGCCTGTAATATAGCTGATAGCATAAAACTCCCATATTTCAATTACAGAGAAACAAGCAATAAATAAGGCCTGCATTAAAGCACTGACTGTAGGAGCTTATAATCCACCTTGCATCAAAGCAACAATTACCTATTAAATAATATGCATAAAGTGAGAATTCCAAACTGCTACTCACATTATTTTTGTGTAACAGTTTTGGTTGTTGACGAAGTCTTACATCTACCCATATGCAAGGAACTAGCAGCATATCAAAGCAGGTATCACAGCTCAGAGGATGTCTTCCACAGAGAAAAATCAGGAATGCTGATATCTTTTACATTATCACTCCTCCCTCACACTGTGATATCCTCCCAGCTCTCAACTCAAATCTGTATGAAGTCTCAAGCAAAAGTGTATCCTACATACAGAATGCACCAGGCTCCTCTACCCTACTTTCGCACCCAACTTGGCATATTGTCAGCAGTCACAGAAAACCCTGTTCAAAGGTTACAAAGGGTTCAGAAGCCCTCCCAAAATAAAGACTTGCATCACAAATTTCATTTCACAGTTTTTTAAACATTTCTACACATCAAAGCTACTTTAAAAATGTTACACTAGATCCATATTTTAATATCTGATTTATTTACTTATTTATTTTATTATTAAGCAGACGTTATTGAATTTTTGGAAAATTATTTTTCACTACCACTAAAATGAAAGCAGGTTTTTTTCTGCTTCAATTAAATTCCTTCCATTCATATAAGCTACTATTATTTCTGCATCTTCAACAGACATGTTACATAGGAATGTGGATCCCAACGACCCAAGAGGCGCACACCAACAGTGAAAAGATGCACTGCTCTTAGTTCTGAGTCATCTTCTAGAGCATTTCAGAAAACAAAAATCAACAGAAGACTTCAAGCAAAAGATGCTTCTGTTTCATAAACTAAGCAACTTTTTTTATTATGAGTTACCTATATAAACCAGGTCACAAGCAGTAGAACTCTAAACATTTAAGACAGAAAGACTGTGCAGTGAAAGTCCTTTTCTTTGTACCCAGCTTACATAAAGTACCTCAGATGCTGAAGAGCTGTGTAAATTAGGTCTGCAATGGAAACACTGAGGTCATCACAGGAGCTAAACCTGCCAGGAAGCTGCTAGGCTTTTAGAAGATTTCTCTGACACCAACGAAAATCAGAGAATCTAAAACTGCAGGTGAAGTGGCAAGGGTCACCCACCCAAGGAACACATATTTTTAAAGACCATTTAGTCTGTAAGCCATAATCCTATTAAACAATTGATTATAGCAGCAATGCTTCCCACACTTAGCACAGGGCCGTGAAATTCTATATAGTATTTTATTCTCCTGAATTAATCTAATATGCTTCAGTACAGAACTATTTTACTGTGTATTGAAGGAAGTATTTTAGTTATAAGCTACACATGATGATACAGATCCTAAGAAGAAAAAATTATTTGGAGATGTTCTGGCTACTCCAACGCAGCTTTCATTAACCTTACAGACAGCAATTAGTGTGATCTAGTTACAAAGATTCATTAAAAACAGCCAAATTACCTGTCTTCATGAATTCTCCTGGGCACAAACATAATGTGACTTTTAAATTCCTATCCATCTTATCCACTGTGGGCTGAAGTTCATTGTTACAGGCACAATGGCATACAGCTCTATCCTCACAAGCAATTGCCATACAAGGCTGCAGAACAATACCTACACCTCAATTCACATTTTTTAACAGCAGACATGAAAAAAGAAATCCCTTCACTCAAATTCTTGGAAGAAAAAAAATTAATAAAGGCATTTTTACCTCTGCGTTCTCTTCCTCTTTCAGTCTTCGTGACTGGAAAACAAATGCAGTGAGATATGAGCTATGCAGGTTTATGCAACAAAGATCCAGAAATACTAACAATTAACATAAGGACACAATGTCTTTCAGAGTGTAAATGTCTTGGCACAAACAGAAGATACCTTTTCCTGAGAAATAGCAGCTTTGCCTTCCTCACTCTTCTCATCCATTTCATCATCACTCCATTCCCAGTCCCCATCTTCTGTTTTATGGAGGTGACCACTGGAACCTGGCACTCGTCTGACCTACCAAAATAATTGTTTGCCATTACACAGACATCTTTAGTCTTCGTTGGTGTTCTGATTAATCAGCAATTATTTGCAATTTTTATTCTATATGCTCTCATTAATTTACTGCAGGAGCCACTAACATATTCTAATAATATCTGACCTCCTTAAGCCAGTGGTATTTCAATGTCTTGCACCGTATGAGCACTGATCAACCTGGTTCTACATTCTGTTGGTTGGTGGCAGTGATGGAAGACACAAAATGGGGAAAAATGAAATATAAAAATCTGACTAGAAAAACTGCAGTGTTTTTCAACATAATGAAACTTAAAAGAAAAACTAAATTTGGATTAGCCCTGCTCTAAACCCCTGTGGTTTGCTGCAGAGAGATGCAATGTGTGACAAATTCCAACCACTTTTAAATCCCATCAGGAACCATATCAGCAAGATGCATGACATGAAAATAGTATAGACCACTTCAAGTCTGAGACCATGAGCTTCCAAGGAAACTGTGATGCAGGCAGTAATATAAATTTTCCAAAGCAGATTTTCATAGAGAACTGGGCACTTATGCTATTTCTGTACTGGGTTTAGGCCAAGCACAATTTGGAGCTGGCTGGCCTGACACCACAAGAGCATGAGTGATAGGAACCTTCTTCCAAAGCATTGTCCACGCACAAACACATATCTTGATGTCCATCTGGACTCTTTTCCACTCTTCTTTCTTTCATTCACAAACAGCCGCCTGCTCCTCACCCCTCCCTTTTGCACACATAAGACCAAACCACAGAAGAGAGTGACAGTTTCAGACCTCACCATGCTTCTGCATTTCCTTCAGTCCTTATGATGTTCCTCCTTTACTTTCCTTCCCTGTACAACTGAATTAAAATGCCCTACTCAGTTTCTCCATATTTTGTTCTCATTTGTAATTGAGAAGAAGGGAAACCTATGCAGGATACTGAGGAACACCCTACTCCATCTCTTGATGGACAAATTCTGCACCATTTTCCCTGTTACCCATACTAAGCTCCTGCTGGACCAATTTTAGCCTAGCTACCTCCAAGCCTGGTAGAAGCAGCTTGTGTGTGTTTGGGAGGGAGGACGAGGCAGACATCAAACAAGCAGTAGCACAGCAATTCTTTACTCAGCTGCAATCAGCCCCAGCACAATCAGTGGGCTTTTACTGTCTACATCATCAGGGATCAGCACAGACACAAGGTAATCTAGCGGGCAATTTGCCTGCTGCTTGTGGATGTAATTTATTATCCTTCAAGGAGACTGAGATAGGCTTTTGTTTAACAGCACAGGCATCTTCCAAATGGCTCTACACAAACCCAGCAGAGGACATAATCCACAACTGAAACCATGATTTTCCAGCACAATAGGATATATTGGTTTACAGAGACATTCAAACACTGCATCATGCACTAATCAGTATCTCTTCTGCTTCCATTTTCAGTTGTTTTGAAGACTTATTTCAAACAGAATGATTTTAATGGGGCTTAATGATGCTTGCATCATTTGCAGAGAGGAGTGCATTTCAAGTTTTTAAATAGACTGCCTTTTAATAAAAAATAAACAAATGCCTCAAGGAAAAAAAAACTTAGTACAAAGCAAAATACCATGTTAAATTAAATTATTTTCTTGAGAGGTTTCTGAAAGCAGAAAAACAAGTTTACTTGTTCTCTGTTTCAATCAGACTGATTCCCACCACATGTTCACAGGAAAGAAATTATAATTTCAGCTAGAGCAAAGAACCCAACCTATTCGACTTCCAAAAATGTGAAGCTGTTGTCTAGAATATTTTTTTTAAATTGGTGTTTGTGGTTAACACTTGCAATGCTTGGTGAACTAATTTGCACAATTTTTAGACTAACAAGCCAGGCTTTGATCACTCAAAAGTTCTGGTTAAAGCCACAAAGAATCAGTCACATATGTAGGGCATGTACCCAACCTAGGTGAAGGAAAGAGCACGAGTAGCACACCACATCTGCAAATAAATTGCCTCTTTGTTCATTGTAAACATCTCACTCTAGTATCAGATATTGCATGGAAAGATACATAATTTATATAATATATTCAATTTCTCTTCTGACTATCATTTGAGATACTACTAGCAGACTGATACCACAGGCAGCATGCTGGCGTTTCACTCCAGTAATAACAGCATTAAGGCAATTGAGAATATTCTGCGTATTTCTCCTAATACCCTGCTACAGGTCTTCCATTTTACAGAGAGAAAACACAAATGAAGCTATTTACATACAAGGGCACAAAGCAAATCCAGGACAGAGCATAGAACCTAAACAAATTTACTGTGCATCTACAAAAATAAGAAGTAAGTTGGTTTACATTTTACACTGCATGCAGTAGCCATACAAATGTAATTTCTCCATTAGCTTCAGTCAAAATACACAACATTGATAATTCCTTATGCTAGAATTGTGTATCTCTCAGGAAGTATTTCAGATAGAAATGAAAACAAATTAAAACATGATCAATTCTAATTTGGGTTTTACTGATTAAGAATCTAAATGATCCTTCCAAAATAGGAACTAAACTGAATCATAACTTTAGCTAATAAAGCAAACAATGAAAGTTCAGTTTTACAAGACAAATTAACACATATTAGAAAACATATTTCACGTAAGTCAGAAGACACCAGACAATAAAAATTACTTCAAATAACTGGCAGTCAAACTACAACCAACACAAAAGCAGCTCAGAACATTGTAATGTACAACCAAAAGCTGTATCAAGGAGGAAAACCTTAGTAAGCCAGTGCCAACATTACCACAGCTGTGGAAGAAAGACATTATGAACATCAGTTAAAACAGAGAATGGACAAATCAGCAAGTGAAAAACACCACAGAATAATAAGCATTATATTAGTAGCAGTATTGTTGTATATATTGTTCCTGGTTAAAGCTTATTGCAGAATACAATACAGTCACAAAGATTTAAGTATTAATTAAGCTGCTGACAGAACTATTTGTCCCCCCCCTCCCCGCCTTTTAAAGTAGTTTAACATTCCCTGCCAATAACATCATGCACTAGCTTTCCAGGAGAATGTGTGTTAACAGAGGAACAGGGCAAGTGTAAATCCCACCCACTGAAGGTCAGGCCAAATCAGCCCGACAGAGAGGGAACTCCATCCGCACAATGCAGAAGCTGCCACATTTCCCAAGGCTTGATGAGACAAAAGCTACAATGTAGAGAAGCAAAACATAAATTGCTGTCTTCTAGGCACTGAGGTGCTCACTATATGTAGATGTTAGAGACTGGGAAAAGAAGAATCTATTATTCATTACTAATTCTTTAGCTGCTGCAATCTCTTTACAAGTTTATTTTTGTAAAGTGACAGCAAAGGGAATGGATGCTTTCTGAACACTAAGAATTTTCTTATTCACAACTGTTCAAAACAGCAAAGAACTGAACCCACTTACAGATTAATTATTTTATTTCAGTGCCTAAATTTATCAAATAAATAAATAAAAAGCATACACTGTGGGATACCAGTGCATACACATAAAACATTATTGCACATGACTGGACCGTGACTACATTACAGATCCATTCTGTCACTAAGAGCAATATTATGCATCTACTGATTTTTTCCTCCTTCTTCAGGAAGATGACTGAATTAGTAACGTTGACTTTCCCACTATCTGAAATATTTAAGGTATTCCTATTGAAGCTGTAGCAACTGAATATTTGCAATGGATCCTGTATAGATTTAAACCAGCATTTTCAAACTTCGTTCCACAGAAAGAGTATGGTGACCTGAAAGCATGGGAAGATGCATTTGTGTAAGTAAAACTGATGGCACTAAGAACGATTAATACTGAGTATCATGGAAGGTGCCCTGCCATCCTCCATATACAGGTAAATTATAATTTAATATGTTCCTGAATTCCTGGAGAGTAGCAAATGTGTAGATTCCACATATTTAAAGCAAAAGTCCTTGTAGAACCCTGACACTGCTTCCTATTAATTTTTAACTAGAGAATAGTCAGTGCTGTTGTCCATTTTTTGCATTTGTGTATCTCTACAGAGGGCAGGGATTTGGGTTTGTGTTTTTTTTTTGTTTTTTTTTTTTTTTTAACACATAACCTTCTAGAAATACTGCAGCTGGAGATTAAATTTTCTTTTATTTTACCACTGATGCCCTTCAGCTACATAAGCTAGTACAGTAGTGAAGAGACACCAAATCCCACATGCCTCAGAGAGCAGTAATGACAAGGCAGCTATTTTAAAATCTCACCTTTTTAATTTTCTGCAGTCTGTCCTCATAAAAGCCTAAATTTGACTTTCAGGCAGAAAAAAAGAAAGACCAGTCAACTGATGCTCTATACCTTCACCTCACACTGGTTTTTGCAGGAGACTGGACTCCCACTCTTACACAGATCCCAGAAGATCTTAGAGAAAAAATACAGTCATTAAAGTATGAATATTTACTTGGCAATTGATACGGAGAGGGTTTTTGCACAGCCAGTGTTCCCCTCCTTTTTTTTAAAAAAAGTTTCAAGAGCTTTATTTCTCATATAACTTCATGAGAAGTATTTATAAAATCAGTTCCCATGCCAGTTCCATGCTAGTTATTTCATGGAAAGAACAATGATGTTCAGTAGGACATTACTAAATACGTTTAGTAGGATAGTACTAAACAGTTTTGTTTTAGCACCACACTTTGCCCAGTGTATTTCTCTCTCTCTCTCTCTAAAAAAAAAAAAAATAAATCCCTAGATCAGTTCCTTCCATACAGAGTTTAGGCTTATAAACAGATTTTATAATTTTTACCTTTCACCATCTTGCAAATCTTTCCTGAATGTTTCCTAAGACAAAAAGCAAATTTTAATCTCCACCCCTATGCATTAATTTTTTATTTCAATGCAACAAAGAAAATCATTGTGTATTCAGTTATGGCACAAGTGTTTTTCTGGAAACAGTTACAGCTTTAATCACAGCTTAACTCCTGAGGTTAATGGCATGAAGTCACTTTCTACAATATATACTAAAGCAAAAGAACACTGTTCTTTTTGCATAAGAACACCTACACTGTAATCACATTCTTGGAAAAAAAAAAAAACAAACAAAAACCCCAAACCACAAAAACCCTGAGGTCCAGACAACACATCAATTCCCACATGTTCACATCATCCTTTGTTGAAGAGCTGAAGTTAACTAACTCAGGAAAAGGCTGGTCCCCATCCAACCCAGCCTCACAGATTACATGAACATCCTAACCCCTTCACTACTTACTATTCTTAAATTCCTCTGAATTCATTATATTGTGAAGTCTTATTTTTATTCTGATGGAAGCCACAAAACTTCTGCAAACCTGAATGTGTTTTATGCAATTAAAACCCTTGGTTTTTCTCACCGCAATTTATGCAGGCTATTGTTATCAATGGCATGTACCACTACCTTTGTAAAAAAATCTGCTTTGTAGAACTCAATAGGTGTTAAGATATCCCAGTAATTTGCTGTTAGCATCTCCTCCTCTTAAACCATTCCAAATGCTGCAAATATCATCATGGAAAAAACCCTTAGTCTTCCTTTGTTTTTCTCCTACTTGGAAAAAAAGTTAGAATTTGCAGTGTTTCATACTAGTACACAAAAGCTACTGGAATACTCCCTATAGGAATCAATGACACTGGAAGCTTAAAGTCAAGAAATACAAGATGATTACATCTTTCTTCAAGAAAGAATATTGAATACAGGAGACTGATAATTCAGTCAGGACTTCTTCAGCTTTCTATTGGTTCTGGAAGAGCACCCTTTTTAAGAGATAACACAGCAGAAGTCAACAAAAACCAGATATCTGTTAAAAAAAAAAGAAAAAAAAGACCATTTGCTTAAATATTTATGGTACTGGTTCGTTTTTATAAGCCAAATGGTATCACGGTTACATGATGACAAGTGTGACACGCAAGGGCATGGCCATCAGTCGAGAAGACTGCCACAGAATCTTACCTTACCTACACTCCCAATTTAGAAATGGAATGCAGTGCAGCTATCAGTGCGAGGTAAACAAAGCCATTATCAGCTGAAGAGAGACAGGGTGAGGGAACACATTCCTGCACTTCTAGAAAAATGATGAGAAAAATACCAGTGAATCAGTGCACCAAGTCCTCATCCACTCTAGGAGGTTCCTTGTCCAACATCCTCCCCCTTTCCACTCTTCACCAATTCTTCTACTGCTGGGATAATGCTGCTTAGAGACAGCCAAATGCAGTGGCTCAAAGTAAGACACTACTTTGTTACCAAAACATCTTCTTTACAAGTACAGGTATTCCCTGAACTCCTAATTCTACTTTCCTTAAACATGAGGTTTTACCTAAACACTGCAACATACTTATCTCTGCTTTCAGCCTGAGCCCAAAATTGGAATCTGATTTTCCTTTGAGAAATTGCAGTTTTGCTGAAATTCCAGTCACATGGGAAACGTGCAGATTTAGTAACTCAGTATGATTTTTGGTTTTCAGACATTATTTCTCCATTTATTAGTTCCACTACGTAAACTTCATTAGTGAATGTTATTAGCTGCAAATAATTCTTTCACTCACATTTTAACAATAGTCCTTTCAGGCATGAACGTGTACCTGTGCTCAGGACGATGTTTTCAATTAATTGTGCAGAGGAGACACATTGCTCCACAAAAGCGTCATTTTGCCTCAAACACAAGGAATCCCAAATGGCTTTCAGGCATGACCTGATTAACACATGCAGAATGAGGCTCTTTTCTACCCTCTTTCTTTTCCCTGCCTGCTTCCCATCACCCTTCCAATCAAATTAAGGTGCGAAGGCCAAGGGCACCTGGCAAGAGTCAAAGAAAGCAAATCAAAGACAGCAAATTGGTGAAGTAACTTAGTACTCTGAAAGATCATGAAGACAGATCCAGATCTTTAGAAGTTTCTTTCCTGGCTGCTCAGATGAATGCACATCATGATGGTGAATCACCACTAGAAGACTTTCCACTAGAGGGATCACTAGATCGACCTTGATAACCATAATTTTCAATTCTACCATGCTTTTCTATCATCCAAGCTGTTTACTTTCTTAAAATAACTAGAGGTGAAAAGAAAGAAAACAAATACAGCCTCATTTAGAGCTTTCATTATTCAGTAGTAGAAAACTCATTATAAGGTGGGTTTCACTGTCAGCATTAGAGACACAGTAAAGAATATTCAGGAAAACAGTCTATTACTGTAGAATTCAAAGAAGAAATTACTTTGACTTTCACTTACTTTCAAACTCAGAGACTTGAAAGTACCATTTCAAGGTGAAATTCTAATTTCTACCTTTTCCTATTTTCTCCAAGGTTTCCAATTGCTTATGTACATAAGAGAAATTACTGTAATACACATTCTGCATTCCACACAGATTCCACAGAGACCTGAATTTATTCAAGGTCTCTCTCAAATATTAAGGTGATCAAATTAAAACTTGAGTGTAGTTCTCAAAAAAAGTCACAAATTAACATGAAAATAATTAACAGAGATCTGCAATTTTTATAAAATCCAATTTTCTAAAACCCCCAGTGTTTCTGTTTTAGTCAGATATGAAGAAGCAGCATGCATTCAACCAGCCTACAGCGTTTAAAATCCCAGAGCCAGAGCGAGACTCCCAGCCTGTGACTGCAGACACAGCTCAGGCAGGATGGATCCTGCTGCCTGCACAGCACTGGATGTGGCTGCCCTCTGCTGCCAGTAAATCCCACACAGCCCTGCTGGGATGTGCACCCCTGACACTCCTTTCTCTTTGCTTACTGTCTGACTTTACCTTCAGCTGCAGATGCACTGCTGGAGTAACTTTCTCGTGGAGCTGTTTTTCAGAGATAAACAGAAACAAACTAATACTGTTCCAGCCCTTCTTTCTGCTCTGCTGGCCTTAATCTACTTGTTCTGGTTAAAACCTTGAAGTTTTCAGCTCCAGACATAATGTTAAGTCCTTGAGACAAGAGCATTTTTCAGCTAAATTAAATCCTCTATGGTATCACTGGGTAACACCATCTCAAGGATGTCCTGTTTCACCTGTACTTCTCTTGCAGCTCTCCCCAGGAATTTCCAAGAATTTCATCAGTATCAAGCACAAGTAAAAGGAATGTCAAAACAAACGACATGCAATTTTTTTGGTATTGCACTTGTAAAAGTGGACTTACAGGGTCTAACCAGGAAAACTTTACACTTTCTTCAGATTCTTGAGCCTGGGATCTTTTGTTTTTTAATTTCCACTATAACTATAAGGGCTAAATATTAATTTCTTCATATAAAAGCAAAACTTCTCACATAGCTATTCTATCAGTCTTAAGCATATGGTAAGAGGTGGGAATGCTCCTCCTGAGCCACTTGGCTTTTAGACAATCCTCTTTGTAATTCATCTGCCTGCATGACTTTCCTGACAAACTTCCCAAAAATACACAAAATCACAAGTAACACACAGTTCCATATCCTCCCAAAACTCCTTGCTACCTTTATAAACAATGACAGGCAGAAGGCAGTCTTTTCCAGACAGGAAACCCCATGACACTAAGGTGACCCAAGCTAGCCAGCTGTTGCTGCCAGCATTGACACAATATTGATTTGGCCTATAAACTGGGAAAATTACCAAATAAAAACTAATTCCATTGAGACATTTTCATTTAGGGAGCCGTTCCAAATCCAAGAGAAGCAATCTGGTATTGGATGTCATGTGAGTGAAATGTTTGAAGTTGGATTTCTCAGAAGGTAAACAGGTAAAACCAACACCTTTCTGCACAGTTTCAGTGACAGAAAACCAAATCCTTACAAAACAGGGCAATAAAATAGGATTATCTTCTGCTTATTTACAAGGCTTACTCCCTGATCAAAGACTACTACTAGCACCATACACACTCGGACTTCCTTTATCCTGTCTTGATTCCTTAATCACGACAGCACTTTTAAGAAAATCCTCCTCTAGTTCTGCAAGTTTCAACAGCTTTGATAAATGCCAAATACTTAAAGTGACTGGTCTAATCAGAAAAGTTTTCATTACACACCAACCCCCTGGCAGTCCATGTTCAAAACATTTTTGAAGAAGTCAACAGGTAACGAACGCAACCTTAGCTAAGGAGCAGATCACTGCAGTTACACAAGAGTCAGGGACTCACTGCAAAAATGAATCCTGAGGTGGAACCATGAGGCCCATGGACTGGGACACACCTTCCAATAGGGAACAGAGATACTTTTCAACAACTTAGATGAATCAGGTACAAGCTTTTAAGCTCTGCCATAAGTAATCCAAGTTATTTTAGATATGCATATGGCTATTTGAAGTACAAAGGCACTCAACTAAGCCATGGTTTGTTTCAAAGCTCACTTATTCTGTAACAATTAGATCCATTTGAGAAGGCACAAAATCCTACCTCACAAACAACCACACAGATGGTAAAAGCATCCTATGAAAGAAAAGATAGACAAACTCATATGCTGCATGAAGTTTCTTGCATCTAATGGCACAGCTACATGGTGGCAAAAAGACTAAGCAGTCTTCTTCCTTCATATGAAATGTTAAAACAAAGCTGGTGCAACTGCATTTGTCTGCCCCTTAAAACACTCTCCAATTCTACTACCCACTAATGCAGGCACTGCTTTCTCATTATTTGAATTGCTGTCAAATATACATTTTTGAAAAAGGTGGTTTTTATTAAATTCCACTTCCAACAACTTCTTGAAAATAAAAAAAATTACCTGACATAGCGTGAGTGGCAATTCCTCTTTTTTTTTTTTTTTTTTTTTTTTTTAACCATATAAACACAGTTCCACTCTTTATTTTTTTAAATTTATAGCGGTGTTCTAGCAATTAATCCTCTGCCATGGAGGGCTCTCCCTCACACAAAGCCTTGCCAAACACATATTTATAGTTCAGCTACTGTCTTCCAGAAAAAGTGTTCCAGTATAGCACATGTCAAGTCACTGTATATGTCATTATTATGTAAATAAGCTCTTCTTGAACTGTAAAGAAAAGTTAATACACAATTATACAAACAATCCGAGCTCAGGTTCATGTTGCTCCCTGCTTTTCAACTCAGCTGGAGTTCAGCTGTTCTAACATACATCACTGGTGAGATATATCCATCAGATTAAATCCATTACTGAAGCAAGGAAGGGCTGCACATGTATGTCTTGCTGAGGTGCAATCATGCTGTCATAGCTGTCCAGGAAATCTGAGATATAATGATATTTTTGTTATTAAATGCAGGGGATTGATGATATCTTATCTAATGAAACATGACCATTACTTTAAAATAGCTGTACTGAGCAGGTAGAATTCCAATCCATCCATAAAGGCCTTTTTAGCAAAGTATAATAAAAACTGGTATCGCTCACACTAATCATCTCTTCATGCTGTCACAGGTTTTTCCCACTAACATGCAACTCTCAGCTCTAAAAAAAGCTTCTATTAAGATCACAATGCAATACCACCATTCCAAAAATAGAATTCAAGCCCAATTATTGCTCAGATGTTTTTTTACTAGCAGCACTTCAGACAGCAGTAAAATGAAATGCAGATACATGTTTTTCCCTGTTCACTTTGTAGAAGTGGCAGTCATGCAGGAGATTTTAAAAATTTAAAAAATAGGATTATAAAACCATAAAATTGACCCAGGCCCTTTGGGCATACAGAGTACTTACAGTAACAATTAATTTTTTAGTGTGACAAGATTTGAAAACTGACTGTGGAACTCTAAAAGCTGTTTCAAATTTCAAATTGCTCTATTCCAGTATAGCAATCCTAATCAAAAATGAAACAAAGTGTTCAGTTCAAAATGAAAACTAACTCAGCATGTGTTAATAAATAGTATATGTAAACTCCTGGTGGGCTGTTTTATGCCAGCACTGCACACAGCCCTCATTCAAGCAGGACAGGGCAGGCTGCTCTACCATCACATCATCCAGCCAGGCAGAGGCACGAGGTGTCAGGCCTCCTACATTTATATCACTGACAAAAGTGTGGCTCCAGAGTATGTCCCTGGTTACCACACTGAGCTTGGACCATTCCTCACAGCCTTTCTCCAGCTCTTCTTGATACCAGCAGTGCTCTACAGATGAGCAGTCCCATCAGTGAAACCCAGAACTGCCAGTAAGAAGTTGCATGGGGTAACACTCATTCCCGTGGATCAGTACCAATATATATCTAACCAGGTCCTGCAGAGGAAGAGGCAGGACATGGTCCTCCTGAGTATGTGGTTCAGCATTGTCCTTAATTACTAGGCTAGGGCAAGGAAGAAAGACAGGATTTAAAATTTAGCAGAATTAAAAGCAAATGAAACAGTGGAACGGGGGAACATATGCACAAACACGTAGCTTACAACTCTAATGTTAAACAGTATTTTAAACACACAGGGAAGACATTGCTCAATTATCAAATTGGGATTTAAAGCAGGATATGTCTCTACAGCACTAGATGTTTTCCTCACACACACAAGACCTGCGTACCTGCTTTCAGGATTTCACAAACAGTCCCGAACTCATATTTAGAAAAAAACAGATACCAAGTATAACCTATAAAGGCAGAAGCAAAATATGGGAACACTATGTCAAGAGAGAAGAATTTAAAGTTAAAGCTAAACTGAGGCTGGAGTTCTGGGAAACAAGGCAAAGCAATTATACATGTGGTAAATGGAAGAAAAATTAGATTACCACAGGGCAGATCCGACATCTGTACTAGCAGTGGTGCTACAGATCATTAGTCATAGGCATTTTACACCAAGCGCCACAGAAGATAATTTAAGCAGTGATGACACCAGCTCCTTCCTATCTATTGCCCTAGTGATATTAGCTTTTCAATTACAGGGGCTACTTCTTCTCAGAGCAACCTCTTAGACATTTTACATGTTAATGTTTAAGTAACCAAACTCGACTTACACAAGCTTTTTAAACAAAACCCCAGTTTTATTATTAAAGTACATTTATATTTTATGGTGTCTTAAAACAGCACCTACATGCACAGTTCTAACAAGTGAATTAAACTTTAAATCCCCAATGAATTTTAATATTGTGTTCTTTTAAAATATAAATAATTTAGCATTTTCAGTAGCTAAAACTCAAATATTTTTCCATTTGTGATGTAATTAAAGACGTATTCATTTCTCTGCACCACTGTATAGCTTTAATTTCTTAAGATTTATACCTCTTTCAAATTAGAAAGAATTTTCAAAAAGGTAATTCAAAAAATTATTTCTGGTGGTGTAAGGGAGGCTATTCCGCATTCCTTCTGCAACTCCAAGTTCTATGTTATCTAAAGAAACATAAAGTCTACCTGCACGCATGAGTGACCAGGCAGCGCCTAGAGCTGACCGGGGATCCAGCTGGGGGAGTCTGTCACACGCTGTCCGGAGCCCGGCTGGTACCAGCACAGGTCTGAATGCCTCCTGCGCGGAAAGCGAAAACCCGGGGCCGGGTCTGCTGCGCTGGATCGTGCTTTATTCGGGCATTGCTGCCACCACACGGCCAAACCCTGAACTCCTCCTCTCCCCTCGCGAACCGGCTCAGCACAGCATCCTGCCACAAACCCTCCTCAGCAGCCCTTCCTACTCCGGCCTCCCAGAGCCCACCGTCAACGAGGTCCCAAAGTTATTTCCATATGAAGAAGATTCGAAGGAACTTGAACACTCAGATCTTGCTGACTGTCTCTTCCAAGTGTGAGCCACCAGCTGTCAGAATAGTTCAGTGCAGAACTGAATAGAATTACACCAAACCAATACTCCCAAAGACAACAGAAAATTGCACAAGTGCCGGTCAGGGTAGCTGCAGCTGAACTGATGTGCCAACAAAGGCTGAAACAGCCCCTTTTCTGAAATGCCCTCCTCAAAATATGCCCCCAGCAAGCCTGCTTTTAGAAGGCTGGACTCAGCACACTCCTGTGTCACCTGCAGAAGCCCAGCAGCCTCTGAGGTGGCACCTCTGAAGACACAGTGAATTAAGTCACAACAGAAAGGGAAAAGGGAGTTCAATAATTTTTCACACCCAACAAACAGGAGTCTATTTCTTAGCTCTTATGAACATTCATTCCTGTTTCTTAGCTCTTATGAACAGCAGTTTGCTGCATATTTAAAGATTTTACAATACTTACCTGTTAGGAGTTACTATTTTTTTTTTTCCTGCTGCACATGACTTGGTAAGTTCATTTATGCAAGTGCCAAAGGCACCACAGAAATACCAGCATGTGCCACAGCCGTGGGTTTAACTCTGTCACCCGTGGAATAAGGCTCCACTGGTCTGAAAAACTCAGCAGCACTCTCGCAGAGTTTCAACCTGACTTTTTGGGAATAATATTTGAAATAATCCAAAGAACCAGGCAGTTGTCAATAAATACCATTTAAAGTATCTTCATCCTTTCCCTAGGTGATTAATGAAGATATGAATTGTGCATTTGATGAACATATATGTTTGCAGGTCACCTTTTTCCCCACAACTACTTCACCTGTAGCTTTCCAAGAGGAAGTGAGAAAAAGTCTTATCAAGTATGACAAACATGATGTATCATTTTGACAAGGCAAGAAAGGAAGTAAAATGCCTTAGGGCTTCCTAGAGAAAGCATGGCTGCAAAAAACATTCATTCAACACTCACTATCTTTGAAGGACTACATTAAAAGTATGGCTCAGTCATTCAACTAAAAATGTAAAGCAACTGTGGAGTCCCTGCTTTATACTCCACACCAGTAAAGAAAAGTAGGTGAATACACTCACCTTTTTTGCCCTTTGTGCTATATTAGGTGTTCTAGTGAGAAGCTTTTCAATCAGGTATTCTCTATTCTGCAAAACCAACATTTGTTAAGTTAAAAATAAATACAAGGAAAGAAGAAATTTCACATAGATTTTAAGGCAGAGCAAAATTTACTCATAGGGTTAAACGTTTTACCTTGGCTTTCTGGAAAAATTTGCATTTTAAAAGTTCTGCTGCTGTGGGCCTGAAAGATCAATAATAAATTAGAACAGAAAACAAAGACCCCTCTCAGTGAATACAGTACAAGACGTTAGTTAAATGGTACGTCTCTAATACTTTTGAATTAGTACTGTATGAATGGGGAATGAATGATAAAAGCTACTGAATTAATTCACACAAACTCACTTACCACACATGAAAAAAAATTAAGCCTCTCTATTGCAAAAATACCAAAAAAGAGAGAAAAAAAAATCAGTCTCTTAAGCTGTGAATTTTACCCGTTTTTTATTCAACACAAATGCATTTAACCTTTAAAAAACCAAAAAAAAAGACTAAAAAAGAAAGGCAGGTATTGCTTTCTTCCCCAAATGCCTCTACAAATACAACTAAAACTTTGATCCACAGCAATAAAAGCATAATTACATTTTCCATACAGCAGCATCAGTACCTCCTATTGGTATTCTTTTACCTCTTTGATGTCAGCAGATATTCTCAAGAAACTAAACTGACACTATTAACATGATGCAGAAACCAAAGAGAGCCATCAGGATCATCTTCCAAACAGACAAATACAAATCAAAACAAGAGTTGTAAGGTACAAAGTGACACACTTCATTTTCACTTGCAGCTTTGTTTAAGTCTGTTGCAGCATTTCCAAGAGATAACCACAATCTCACAGCAGTGATTCCAACAGCAGGCTTTGTCCCCCTAGTGTCAGGGACCCAAAAAGCTACTTATCCAGCCAAAGCCACTAGCACCACACTGGTACTGAGGCAGACTCTGGAGAGAAAGCAAAGCATCTCTTGGGATGAGACACAATCCTCCATCATTTCCATCTGGAGCCCACACCACCATCCAGGACTAATTTTGACACAGCTAAATTGAGGGAAGTCAAAATCTTCAAGACTCATAATTTCTAAATAAACAGAAGCAACTCTTGCTCTAGTTTGCCATTTGAATTCCAGCAAGAGACTGAATATAGAACAAACCAGGTAAAACAGCGAGAAGGTTTCTATTTGGAAAATCTCACCCTCAAAAAAACCCCAAAAATCTGACCTAGTTTATTTCTTTGAGGACAGATCTGTAAACTAAGTGAGCTAAAGAGGAGTAGTAAATAGTCTGTATGTATGTATCAGTTCACACCTGCAAGAAATAATGAAACAATTCTTGACATTAACAAAAAGAATTCCATTTAGATACAGGCAGTAGGCTCCATGGAGCATGTCTTTTTCTTCACTCCCAAAGCACCAAGCTCTACAATAAAGGAGTTCTGATTAGGGGCCCTGTGGAGACCACCAGACTCAGTAGTACTCCATACATATATCTTGGATGAGCAAAAAGGGAAAACTATTTAAAAGAAAAATCAGCTTCTGTGCCAAAATTTTAAAGTTCTCAAAGTACAGTACCATCACATCTCATTACAGGACTATACACATTTAAAAGCAATATTTTAGTAAAATTTTATCTAAACAAGTGTTCTCTATTCCTCTACCATTAATTATGCCAGACACTTCTGAGCTGCTCTGGGCATGCTTTCTGGCCCTGTCTTTCCACACAAGCTGTGGCAATGAGTTGCAGCTGAGGATTGTGAGCAGCATCCTTGGCACTGGGGAGAAATACCCACAGAGATCCCCGAAATAAGAACATCATAGTCTGAGACAACAGCAGTGCAATGTCAGTCCTAGAATTTGCCACAAAGAGCAAGGGTTTCTCCCACAACTGACATGACAGCTACTTGAGGGATCTCTGTGCAAAATTACACCCTGGATTGTAAGAAATATGGAAAATAGTGATGACCTCCCAGTATAAAAATAATTGCTCTATATCTGTTTCTATTTGAACATCTATTTGCTGGTCTAATTGTTCCATTCAAGGCAATCCTGAGTATGAAGGTATTGCATGTGTTTTAATAAATGTATAAATCTAAATAAGTACCTTAAACACCAATGTTTCAACACGGATGCCTTTACCACACATCAGGTAACTCAGCATTATGTATCCAAGGAGACAAGGAAAACTCATTTTATTTAGTACTCATTACTTCATACCACTGTACTGTTGCCCTGAAAATTGTTAGATATTGGAAACTAAAAGAAGCTTGATTATCAAGAGCTTGATTATCCATTACTATTATTATTATTATTATTATCTGTAAGCAGCCAAACTGCAGCACTAAGCTTAAAGCATCTGAACTTGCTACTAAGACCAAAAAGGGTAACAGGTTCAAGAACCTGACAGCAGTACAGAAATGATCTTTGAGTGAAACAAAATTTTTGAAGTATTTCAAGAATGAAGATGTGGCCACAGTATTTTTTCTTAATTATACTTGTTCTCTAGTATTCCTGGTGTCAACTTTTCAATTTGACGCCTAACAATCATATCCTGGACTTAGGCTAACATTACAGCAGGAAGTACACACCATAACTGACACACACAATCAGGATTGCTCTCTCAGAACAACCTTTCCTCAAAAATAGTAGCTCTGAAACTCTAGAAAACAGTGATATACTAAATACGTTAGGAAATAGTGCTAATTAGAATGTGCTTCCTACAATTCTTCAGCAAAAAAAGCCTGCAAAAATGGGTCTCTATATTCATAAAAATGAATAAATAAACTAATCATTCAGGGAACTTGGGACCTCAACAGTGGTTTTGGAATAGATATTTAATACTTTCATCACCTTGGCAATTTAAAAAAACATAGCAATAAGGAACAAACAGCAAAGACCATGGCATGCAATTCCCTACATAAACATGAGGAAAATTCAACAAACTTGGAGCCCCTAACTTTACATTAAAAAAAATAAATACATCTCAGTAAGTAATTTTCTCTGGAAATATCCCAGTTAAAAACAAATGAGAAAAATCCACACAAAATTATTTCTTTTTGATTTCTTTTAAAGGCCAAGAGAATGACATATTTGGTTACCAACTATTCTGCTGCTCAATCTGAGCAATCTTGTTCAACTTGTGCACAGTATCAAGATTTATATCTTGCTTCAGATAAGAAATTAAGATGTAGAGCAAGGACTTTTGTTTAATCAGTGTTTAATTCAATACTGTGTTTAAGTATAAATGCATTAGGTAAACAATCAGGAAAAATAAAGTTAAGGACAGTAAAGAGGCAATTTCTTCTCCCCAGATGAAGGTGACTGAAGGCTGCTATTTACAAAGTTCAAACCATACACTTAAAGATTATGTAACTTAAAGTAGTGGACATATTTTCAAAAATAATCCAATTTACATGGCAATAGTGACCTACCTTTTGGAAGGATCTTTTTGAAGGCATAATGAGATTAGTTTTCTAAAGGATTTGCCATACTTTTTCATCATCTCCTTGTCCTCTACACCTGTCTCTAAAGTGGGAGGGTCATTTTGAAGCGTTAGCATTAACACCTAAAATAAACCCAAAAATGAGGTGTCGTCAGCAAAACCAATTTGAAATGTAGAAAGTAAAAGAGAAAAAATACTCTACAGAATACATCTATTTAGATACCCTGAGTTGCTATTAAAAATGAAGTAGTACTAACTATCTAGCAGCATTAATAATACAGCTAACAGCATTAACAATTACAAAGTGATTGTTACTTTCATAGGAGGGTATTTGTGATAAGGTGCTGCTCCTGTTGCTAACTCAATGGCTGTTATCCCAAAACTCCACATATCGGCCTTGAAGTCATAACCTCGCACCTGAAACAGAACCAGAAGGAAAAACCAAGGTGGTAATGTCTCAAGTTCCAAAATTAAAAGACAAAACACTTTAAATTTTTGATTAGCATTAGAAATACCTGCTCCATTACTTCAGGGGCCATCCAACAGGGAGTACCAACAAATGTTTTCCTTACTTTGTTACGAGTAACATCACCTCCAGTTGCTAAAAATGCACTAACACCAAAATCTGGGAAAGAAAAGAAAAGTTGAAATCTGTTAAACTACCAATAACAAAGCAAAAGTTTCACATTTCAGAAATAAAGTCAGTTCCCAAAGGCATGTTTATAGAAACTCTCCATTGCAGAGGTGACCTTCTCTCCACAACATATTGTTCATGAAATGCTATGGAATAGAAATTATAGCTTTATCAGGGAAATCCACACTAAAACATCCTCAAGGTTAACCTCTCAATATGTGTTTTCCTGAATAAAGTTGCAAAGGACTCCAGTAGATTCGTCACTTAAGGTATTCAAATATGCACTTTGTGCCAAGGTTTGCATCTGTTATTGTTCAAAGATGAGGAGCTTCTTCTGCATAGCAACTAAATATGAATGTGATTTGAACAAGAGAGAACACTATATGTCATTTCAATTTTTATGGGAATTCAACAAACCAAAAACAATCAGAAAAGTTATCACTAATATGTACTTAATAGTAGACCAGGACATGAATAGCTTTTTCCAAATTCTTAAATAGAAGAAGAAGAAAAGAAGGCAGGCTCAGTATTTTGTTAACCCGTAACTATATGAGTGACAGCTGTATGAGAGAGGTAGGCATGTAAGTGGAAGAAAGAGCAGGTTTCCACTGGATGCGGAAATACTGTCATTTTTGAATGCAGATATATGAAGAGTATTTTCAGCTGTACTATTTACAATCCAGTTATACTGAAACAGAGTAGTTCACTACAGACTTCAATTTATTCCCTCTTGCTTTCCTATTGTTACCTGATTTTCAGGTTGAAAAGAAAACACCTCCAGTAATTACACAAAAATGTCGTTTTGTCATTATTTGACACTGGCATATTAAACCCCTTAAAATACATGTTTACACAGTATTTTGAAAGCATCATTTATATAAAAATTACAACTTCTGTCTATAGCCATTTTTATAACCAAGGGTTCCCAGTGCTCAGTCACCCACTATAGACCATGGAAGGACTGGCAGTGTGTTGGAACCCTAGAGGCTGAGCCATAAGTGACATACAGCTCTGTTTGTGTAGTTTGAATACTATTGTGTGAGCTCACAAAGTAAAAACATTAGTTTAAATTTTTAATATATAGTGATGTGTGTAAGCCAAAATAGAAAATTCAAAGCGCTGTCTGAGTTCTTCTTCAACTTTTTCCGTCTTCTTCACAGATTTAAGTAGCTTTCTCTAATTAAGTAAAAAAACCCTACATTGCAAACCTCAAATAGTCACTATTGTGTCAAAAACATAAATAATAAAGGTGTCACTTTGGTATTAGGTAATTATCTCTTAAATAGCCTTAGTACAAGTTAAATGCTCTCCATTTTGCCCCTTTTCTCTAGCTAGCACGTTCATGTTGTAAATACTGTAAATAAACAAAATATCATAAACAACCAAGACCAAACTCAATTCTATGTTTCCTGTGTCTTTCATCCTAACCTCAGCCAAAATAAAACAAGCAAAACTGTAACAGCTGTGTGCTGGGGGAAGGGGCAGGTATCACTGCCTGCTCCCACTGTTTTCCTGATAATCTGATACCAGCCTGAGAGATGGGATATGAGCCTTGTTCTGATGAGACCAAATAATTTAATTCTTACAGACTAAGAGCACATCAATGCTCTCAGAAGACCTTTAAGATGCTAAACTGCATCCAACAGACACCACTGCCAGACAAATGGCAGATATGCCAAAAATAATTCTCAGTGAAATATATCTCATGCATTCCAGTGAGTAGTAAACTTAAAGTCCTTATGAAGGACCATACACAAATATTGTTGGATCCCCAAGAACTATTGCAATTACTTGCAGATAAAAATGAAATTAACAGTTTCTACCATTTGCAAGCTGTTTAAGGTGCATGGGTGAATCAAATGGAAACATTAAGAGGACATTAGAAAGCTTCCTTATATATTTGACAGGACACAGAGAAATACTGAATAATTTCTGAGTCAAGTATCATTAATCATGAATCCCGAAATCTGAAACTGGGCAACTTGTGGGTACCCAAAAGAAATATTTAAAAGCCAACAGAAAAACTTTTCCCCTTGATATAGTTGTCCTTGATCCACCAGCAATTACCTTTTTATTTTATTTAGCCATTACTCTACCACCACCATTACCTGCTATTTGTACAGAGCCATCCTCACCCAGAAGAATGTTGCCAGCTTTCAAATCTCTAGAACATACAAACAGGGGTTAGCATGAAAGCACATACTGCATATTTTATGCAAACATAAATATTGCATGCTGAATAGTTTCACAAGATAGCATTTTCAAATTTAAGCCAGAAAAAAGAAAGCTGATGTGCAAAATGTAACTGAACAACATTAAAACAGAATGCAGACCTCAGACTCTAACAAATTTTCACGTTTAAAATGACCAGAATTCAGCTCTAGCACAAATAAGCAGAATTCAGGGATAGCTTTTAAGAAGATAAATATTTAGGTTCAAAGCCTGATTTACCACCTTTTTAAAATATAGTCGCACAAACTGAAAGTTTTCAGAGCTGTAAACCAAGAATTCTCCTCTTCCATCTCTTCAGAGAAGAGACACATCTTCAAAAGAGGTAAATGTACTGTACATTTCTATTCAATTAAGCTATTAAAGCTCAGGAACAGCAGACATATTTTGCTATAGGGTACAGTGGTAAAAAGTTACTTGACATTGAACATGTTCAAAACTTGGCATGTGCTTAAGAGTTAACAATATCCATTTAACACACAATTTACCTGTAATGTTCAGAAGAATACTTTGTGGTTGTTTTGGTTTGGATTTTTTTTAATAGAAACATGCACCTCATTCTTAATTCACAGTTTAAAACTGTCATACAGAATCTATCATAACAATTACAACTTGAGAAAATTACCCTTTCCAAGTTTTATTGAATTTATATTACCACTGAAAGGTAACATAACCTGTTTCCTCATATATATGTGTATATAAATGAAAGCATATTAAAAAGAACACATTGAAACAACAGAACGAGACCCCTGAATAATTTTGAAAACATCTCCTTCTAAAAAATGACGCCTGACACTCCCTGAACTATACCACGGCATTCACCTATAATGTACATGGGAAATTGAAGGCACAGTGTTTCAACTTCAACAAGACTTCTGCAGAGTTTAGAGAAGGAGAAACCTCAGATATATCATATAGATCTCTCTTTTTATCTTAAGGTACTTTAAGAATAGACAAGGGGAATTCAGAAATCCAACTACAAAGGGTCCTGTTATCCTTAAAAGTTCATGAATGTGCCCTTCACAACAATATCAGCTTAACAGAATACTGTGAATTAAGGTCTAAGGCAGATCTTTGGCATTCCAGACCAGAAGTCAAGATAACTATTCTTTATTTCTCTATTTATCTCAATTTTCTCTCTGCAAAAGGAAGAAATAGCTCTGGATTTACATCAGTGACAATTCATTTATAAGATGAGGCATATGACGTAGACATAAAGAACAATTACTGTCCACATCAGTACCACCTCCATTCTCAGATTCCTGTCTGCAGCAAACCTGGTTTTTGGAAAAAAGATTCTCTCATCATAGGCTAACGCTTGAAACAGAGAACCTACTGCAGATACCTTCTTTAAAAGAAAAAATCACCTCCATAACATTAACAGGAAGGTCAGAACACACTTCCAACAATCGAAGAGTGGGGACAACCTCTGGGTTCCTACAGCAGATTGGTATGTATATACCATCCCAGTGGATCTGCACAATTTACAGGGAGGAAATCAGTGGAGAGAGAATGTACAGAATACAGCAATCATTAGATGCATATACACTAAGCTGCAGTTCCACAATACCAATCCCACCTTCACATGTGGTCATAAAAGAAGATCTGTAGAGCTGTAACAGATATTTACTGATTACCAGGAAAAAAATCATTTCACAATTTTACACAAGTAAACCAAATCACAAAACACACAGCATAAACTAGAATCAGATTAGGTATCTGGAGCACCAGCAGGCACAGGACTATGGACCACAGTTCTTATCACAGCACAAACCTATTCAAACTGGAAGACAGAGACAGGATAAAGACCCAGGCAAATACCAAATATTAGTGACAAACTGCAACCAAGATTACAGCATCTGCCCAAGCACTATCACTTGATAATTACTGATCACATTTATGGAAGTGAAAGAGGCAATACAACTTGCTTAGCCAAGCCACTGCACCTGACCAGAATCAACAAGCTATAGTCAATTTTGAAAATGCTTTTTCACTGTGTATATGCTCCTACCTGTGAATTTGCCCGTTCCTGTGGAGATAGTCTAAGCCCTCCAAAACTTCTTTAAGAATTGTTGCTATTATGGGTTCTTCAAGCACACCATTTTTGTGCTCTCCTCTGTTGACAATATACTTTATTATATCAAGCATTGAACCTGTATTATAGATGAGGGAGAGGAAAAAAGCATATACAAAGCATTATACCAGATTCTTTAGGAAGCTGTATTTCTTTATTATTTCTATGCTACTGCAATTTAAATCTTTGCATTTATGTGTAAATTCTTCATGTAACTAGCTCTTAGAATAAAGCACTCCACTAACCCACTCAAACAAGACACGGAGCACTGCTTTTTGTCAAAAATACCATAACACTTAATGATCCATTAGAAAGATCTGCTAACAGCTTGCAAAGCAACCGCAAATTAAAAATTCAGGAGTACCCCATATTTAAATAGATATGTACTGCAAAGGTCTTGGTTTATTATTCAGGTTAGATTACGGTTCATGTGTTCATGATGATAAAAATGCAGCTGCAAGATTGGAAGGAGACAAATGCAAACAAATGGTAACATTCCCAGTGACACATAGTTTGACATTGAACTTCAGTTATTATACACTTCAAGGCATTTAATGGAAACATTTTGTTTTTATCCAAGCACTATTTGACAGCTCACAGTAAATTCCTGTCATGAATCACTGGTTTCTCTCATGCTCTATGCCTGCTTTTGCTTGAACTGATCAATTCAACCAAATGCAACACAACAACTGTTATGAGCATTTCCCATTCTTGTTTTCCATCATCATGGTGAAGAAGCCTGCTGCCATCAAGACTAATCTCAAACAACATCATGTAAAAACCAGGACCACCATGTCCTATTCTGGGGCTTCTCTTTTCTAAACTACAAGCACATTAAGTTCAGCCTCCTTTTTCCTCTTCCAGAACTAAATAAGAATTTTATACCAGTAACTATCATAACTAAAAAATGCAATGAGTGTTTGGTTAGCTTAAGCAATAAAAAGGATGCAATACACGTAATACTTGGCCTAGGATGGATCTTACTTGATTAAGGAATGAATAATACTCATTATGAAATCAGAAATTTATGCATTTTTATAAAAATACAGAGGATTCCAGAAAAACTCCATAAAAGATCACACTGAATTAAGAATTGACTTAACTCTAATCAGTTTTCCCTACACAGCCTTAATAGAGAACTTTGATAAATGGGTTCAGAATGAAAATTAAATTCTGTTTATATAACTACTGTATTTCAGTAATTCTTAGCCTGTCCTATCAATACAGATATATAAACTCTGTAAGCTTGCACATTCCTCCTTGATGTGCCTGCATCTCAAGGTTCATCCTATGCAGTGTCTACCTCTTTCTCATTAGTTAGTTTAGATCAATGAACTAAAAGGTGGTACACTAGGAAAAAGATCCTACAATTGCCTTGCAGCTAAACAAGTAAAACCAGTAACTTACCCCCACTTAATAGCTTCATAACCAGCCAAAGTTCATCCTTCACCACAAAAGATGTGTAATAGGTCACCACATTAGGGTGATTGCACTGACTCATTGCTTGAATTTCTTTCTGTAAGAAATACAAAGCCCAACACAACAGAGCCAGCTATCAGTTTTGCTAATATAAAGTTTAGTTTCCAAAGTGAAATACTATAACAGAACTAAAGTATGTACAGAGTATGGATCAAGGCATTAAAACATTCCAATTTACCTAAAGATCTGCATGCAAGAAAAAACATTATTGCTAAGAACATGAGGGAAGTTTGGCCATGAGATACAGGCATAGCTACATCTCTTCTGAGAAGAGCAAAGAAATTATTCAAATTCACAAGTAAGCAATGAAGGGTGAGTAGTCTCCAAGAGCTGAAGGTGTGGGTACAAGTTGAACAACAAAATGCAAGGAAAGGTCAAAATCTACTGCATTTTCTGTTCAAAAGGGATAAGAAGAGTAGAATGGGAACAGGTAGGAAAGGAGGAAGGAATCTATCAAACAAAGGGCACAACAGTACTGGCTCACAGCTACTGTGGAATGGACAGGTAGACACCAGAGCCACACAATCAAACAGAAATGGAGAAAAAGCAGTATTACAGGCCAAAAGTCACAGAAAACCATTGACTAGAGGAACACACAGTCACCAGCAGATGCACAACGTGGCACTACCAAGTAACAGCATCTATGACACGCCACAGCTGTACACATTAAGAATGACTGTCTTGTATCTGCTAATTCAAGCAGAGCTCTTTTTCTATTCCCTCTTTCACATTATTGTTCTGTAACACCTTTCCAGTCACTCTCATTCTTCCGCCAGTCCTTTACATAGGAGCATGAGGCCTCTTCTGTACCAGAGCGTTTGGCCTCACCCCAATTTAAGCTTCTTTTCCCCCTCTATCTCCAGCCACAGAGCCCCAACCCATGCTCCTGGAGGGGGAGCCAGTCCAGAAGCCAATCCAGCTAACAAAATTTTTCCTCCTCTCCGCCCGCCCTGAAAAGCAACTGCTTTGCGGTAGACTGTGTTTCTCTCTGACTCAAGAGCACTTGTGCAAGTTAGGCACAATGCAGGTCCCACTTAGGTTGATTAAAGCTGTCACAAATGCCATTTTCAACTTTAAACTTCATTTTAGCAATCGTTTGAAAGTGGGGTTTTTTTATTGCAATGCACTCAAAATCACAGCTGGTTTCTAATAAAAAAGTTAATTATATGTATTAAAGACTGGGACTTAATCTCGTGATGTTTGTAGGTGACTATTAAATGAGATTTTTAAACAGAGTTTTTTTTTCTTTTCTCCTTTTTTTTTTTTTCCTTAATCACATTTTAGCTTATTCTGTTGTCAAAAGTCCTCCTCCATAGACAACTTCTGAACCCTGAACCACAGAAGGAAGAACGCCTGGAAAATGAATCAGTGAGACTAAAAAATAAGAGCAATTTGCAAGATAGCTCCCTGTCATCCCCTAGAAGACAGTAGGTGGAAGACAGAAGACAGACATGTGGAGCACATTTCCCTCTCCCAGAAGACATGTTATCTTAAACACAAGTCAAACTACTGCCACAGGTTCTTAATTCAGCTACCCATTCCAAACCTTAACTGTAACTCTCCTGGTTACTATTCCATTTCTTACACTGTTTCATTATTTTCCTATAGTGGTAATATAACAGTGACTCAAAAAGTCCAGCTGACACCACTGGGCAAAAATGCACCTCATTTATTTTTCTCAGACATTAATAATTTAGTAATGTAACTAATTGACTGAGATAAGCTTCACTATCTTTAACTTAAAAGCGCTTTGAATATTTTACCTCCCTGCACCAACTCATTTCCAACAATTGAGCTACCACAGTAACCATTGCCAAAGGCACCTTGTGTCTCAGCTTTCATGACTTTTCTTTCAAAGGGTCTTTGCAAAACAAAAATAAACAAACAGAAAGCGCCTCAGGAGAGATAAGGGATGAAATTTTAGTCAGGAAAGAATTGTTTTCAGACTTGCAGTTGTAGAAAACTCCTGTCACAAACAGGATAGTAAGCCTCCACAGACTTCATGTATTTGGCTGTGTGACCCATGATACGCACAGGAGAGAAAAGCATTCACATAAAATACACTGCCAGGGAAACAGCTCACAGCAGAACATCCAGGAGAACACACTGGGGCCTTCTTCATATCTGTGTCACTTTAGACATTCAACAGCAGCAAAGAAGAAACAGCAATTTAAATCTCTCCCTCACAGCTCTCCTGTCTTCTCCCTGCCTTGCACTAGAGCACAGGCACTTGTGTGCTGCACCAGGTAACATGCCCAGGTTAAAAGCTAACCTCTCTCAGCCAGGTTATTCCTGATCCAGTTTCACGGAGCAGCTGCATATCAATGTCTTTCAGCCTAAGGGCAGGTGGGTGACCCAGTTAATAAACAACTGTGTGCCGGCGGATTTGTGCACGGGGCCCGCTGCCGGGCAGGAGGTGCCGCGGACATCCCGGCCGGGGCCAGCCCGGAAAACCTGTCCCGTCAGACAGCATTCCACAGAATACTCTGCAGCTTGGGTACGTTTGGGCTGTCTAAAAACGCTGGAGGTAAGGAACGGCGAAGATAGCCAGTCAGGGCAGGACTAAGGACAGGACTTTTTCCCTTGGCTTAGGGGTGAAGTTACACTTGGGTTACAATAGTGAGAACACAGGACACTGCAGGAAACAGAGTATCAAATTTCAGGAGTTTGGCACTTTGCGTAACCTCAGTAATATTTAAACTCCCTCCCACATGGCCTTTCTATTTTAATTGACACTGGCCCAAATCCTAAGTCGCTTACATGGGCACCGGGCTCGATGCATTTCCACTTCTCTGAAGGCCACACAGCTGAGAATTTGTGAAGGTGCCTGTACACAGCATTCATAAGCACTCTGCACCAGCATTTTAAAAAACAGCGTGTTCAGAGGGTAGGCAGTTTTAGAACATCCCTGTGCCAATAAAAATTGTTTCATCAGAAAAAAAAGTGATTAAAAACTGATTAGACTCAAAATTTTTAGACTCAAATTCTGCCAAAAGCACAAGAACATTCTAAGTACTATCAACTGAAATGAAAATGTTAGTACAGTTGTAACAAGAGCTTTGAAGGTCAATTATGCCTTTTTCCAGAAAAAGTCTCTATTTCTCAAACAAAATTTTAAAGTTTCTCTAATAGAACTGAGTCATAAGTATATTGAATCTCACAAAAAAAGAGTTAATTATGTATGTGTATGCATGCACATATGTGTATGCACTTCTTTAACTCTCCTAACCAGGAACTAGGAAAACACAATTCATGTTCAGATCAAAACAGATCAACAAAAAAAATAAAAAATCTGAGCACAGAAAAGCAGAAATTGACTTACATTATAAAATAAAAAAGATGGTATGGACAGTTGTCTTTGTACCAAAAGAAAGCAATATGGGACCGAAAATTCAAGACCTACTGCCTCGTATGACAGACAGTGGAGACATGTCAACAGTAAAGACACTCAAGCATTTGGCAAGGTAACTTTTTACAAGCTTGTAACTAACTGTAACAGTTTCTCCAGACCACAAGAATTTCTCTTGCAGATTTCTGGCAGTTTTGTCCGGTTTTCTTGTTTGCTTGTAACATTTTAATTCTTCATTTCCAGTATTAGTTCAGATTCTAATCAAAAAGATCCAATTCTGACCATTTTATCTTACAATTATTAGTATTTATCTTTCCATAGAAATTTTCTTTGGGGACTGCAGCTGTTGATACATCATGCACAGCATCTCACCTTGGGCTTAAAGACAGTTCAGAGTTTATCTTTTGAGTTTTCAGTTGACAGAATGCTCACTACCTCAGAAGTAACTTCCACTACCACAATCCTCGTAAAAAGCACAACAATGTCGCATACAAGCTGTCACATAAACTGAAGGCGAATGCCATCAATCACCAGGGGGAAGAGCATTTTGGGTCCTCCACTGTAAAAAAGCCATTTTATCTGAAGAAACTGGATGGACCATACCCTCTGTATCAAATTCAAGATATCTTTTGCACTGGCAATTCCCTGCTGAGGAGATCATTTCCTTCAGAGGCAGGAATTTCTGCATTAGAAAAAGCCCACAGTCTCTAGGCTGTAGTATAACCTGTGGAACAGAAGAGAGTGTTCTCACTTTTAGAATGGTTTTGTGTCCTTCAAATCTTGTTATGCTGCCTATATATAAACACACATTAGTCTTATAAGCAACTATCTAGGAGCATTAGAAAGCAATAGGTTTTGGGTTTCAATAGTTCTTTGTGACTTTTTCTGGATTGCCATAACCAGTGCAGAGGAAAAACTCTTGCAGTTCCTTTACAGATGGCTTCTTCCCTTTCTTCTCTGACCAGTGGCCCAAACAAATTATACGCTTCAAACATTCTTGTTATGGCCTCTCCAATAAATGTGCATTACTAGCTTTAGCAACAGCTTTCTTGTGTAGATGGCACCATAGCCATTCCTCCTTTTCTCCTTAAAAGTTATCATTACAAAACGATCCAACATGTTTTGATGCTTTAGACAATTTAAGAAGACCTACTGAATTTTTTCTTCATATTTTTAATTAGTTTTTAACCAAAGGAAAACGTATCTTTCCTCAGAATTAAAAAAAGACAGACAACCAGACAGTAATCTCTTAAAAATTGAGCTTCCAGAAAACAAGAGTTTAGGGTCTTCCCACAGTTATCCCAAGTTGATTATCCCTAGATTCAAGTTTGCATATCTCGTTTTTGTGACATGAGAAAATATACATTTAAAAATTTTATCTTTAGGAAATGGTGTATGTCTTTCAGATTATTTTCAAGTCCTTCTCTCATATCCTGCATAAAATTCTACCCTCACTCTTCGACCAAGTAAAAAGCTTGGTAACAGCAAAACAGAAGGTAAGTCTCCACGTTACATATTGCCCCCTTATTTACTTACAAGTAATTCATCCATACTGGTTTGGCATTTTTCTAAGTTGATCCTCTTTATTGCTACACGTTCTTGCCTGGGTTTGCAGAGCGCTGCCTGGACAACTGCTGTAGCACCACTACCTGAAAAAGGGCAGAGGAGGAACAGTCTTAAGATAAGTTAAACCAGTGACCAGCATGAGAAGCCCATACTGACAAAGAATTTCAAATCTGCTGTTTATCCTGTTGCAGCACTTTCCCCACATGCACACCTTTCCACTAGCGAGACACCTTTCACACTTCTCAGACAGAAAAGAAAATCTTGAAAGTTCCTTCTCCATATGCCACAAAAAAATCCAAAGTCAACGACTTAAAATGATGTGCTGATTTATAAAGACATAACCACCACCTCAACCCATTTCACAGTTTGGGAACCATTACAGTTCTGTCTTTGGACACATGTTTTAATCAAGAACATGACCTGCACAGTTGATACATGGAGGGATGGGTACTGTGCTTTATCAAATGTTATTTCTTTCTGTTCTTTTAGGTCAGTCCCTGTTTAACCAAGCTTTTTGTTCCCCTATCCAATGAACAGAAAATAATCAGTAAACTGTACATGCCAAATCTTCTACAGTTCCGTCAATGCTCTTGCTCATTCATCATGACTGGAGTAACAATCTATAAAGAGCATGCTGATCCTTGTGAAGAGCACAGAGGCACAAGTATCACCAACAGTGAGAAGATGCAGGATACTGAATGGCCCAACAGAGAAAGTCACTCATGTTTATTTGGCATGCAAATCACGTATGGTCACACAACTACGATGACAACAAAGCCCAAGGGAATTGAACAAATATGGGGGAAAGGAATAGAATAACTTTCTCTAGAATGCTTTATTTGTGAACCACAGATATAAAGGTATTGTTATTTCTTTTATCAGGCACCCATTGGCATTGCTCCAGTCAGTTTTGCCTCACTAAATTAAAGAAATTATTGCAAGTAATATTCAGGAGTTTTGCTCAAGTTGCACATCTAGCTGCCACATCAAATACACCAAAGTGTGCTTCCTCAAATTATTACACTGTGTTCATCCATGCAGAAATCTAAAAGCTCCCAACAAGCTTCTACATGAAATTCTAAATATTTCAATATAAATTACGGATTTCTGGTAAGTCATTTGAGCAACATGCTATATCAGCCTGCTTATAAACTATGTTCTATTTATTTGGCACGTCCTAGATGAATACAAATTGCAAACAAAAAGCCTTTTGTTGTCAAGCTCTACAAACGTGGATTCAGTTACCAGCCGACTTAAGAACAATTGAAAGCTTTTCCCTCTGCACATCTGAAAACAGCACCAACAATACTTCATGACTGAAAGTTATTGTACATGTTTTAATTGCTATTTGCTTAGCTATTTTCCTGTATTGTTGGTTCACATGATGTTTTCACTCAAATCACGAAGCTTTTTAACTGTGTATGAATTTTGTGTCAAAATTCTGAGCTCATCTTTTAAAAAAAACTCTCAACAGGACTAACTAGTCATGTTTCTGCAGGATGTGGTCACAGACAAATATTGACATGTCCTGTTCTGTCTGCTTACAGAACAAAGCCTTTAAAAATTCCAATAACGTAGGTAATAAAAGAATTAAGAGATTTTAAAAATTAAATAAGACATCCCTAGGAAGAAACCACCAAGTCAGCCCAATTTAGCTAAGGTAAGACTCATCTACATCACTTTAATGAATTTGTGATTTAGCAGACATCAAGACACAAATGCTCTCATTACTTTGATGACACAAACATACATTGAAACAGGAGAAAGAGTATTTTTAGCTATTAAGTATACAAGGGAAAAAACCCAAGATTTTCCTTATGTATCTTTTTCATCTATGCCAGTAGTTTTATCTACTTGTAGGAAAAAACCCAAGATCTTTGCTTTTAAAATAAATTTGTATACAAAGGTCTCAAAAAAGACAACCAGAATAAGCACACGGAGAATTTATTTACCCAGTGCCAGGATAAAATCTTGACTACATCCTGAAGTTAAATGACAGCAAGTAACACTTCAAAACATTTTGGAAAACTTAAACTACCAAAAAAAAAAAAAAAAAAGTATATTTTTCTGTGATTTTTTTCTCAGACAGAGATGACTTGCAATGGGATGTTCTTCACCACATTACTAAAATGTGCTGACAATGCAAAAAGCTTTTTAGGTTTAGAATAAAGCCAATATACCCAGTTTCTTCTTTCTCCTGCTTTTCTAATTCTCTACACAACACACTACCTTGAGAGTCAAGTCAATTTGTGCAGTTTTTATTCTCAGTTGGACCTAGGTACATATAAAACCTGTTTGAAAAAGCAGTTTCACATACTGAAGTAGAGCCAGACACAGAGTAGCGATATGCCTCCTTCCTCTTAAAGATGTTCTCTCCTTCTCTGGCTCACAAAGAACAACCAGGGATAGAGAGCAGGAAAACCTGCAGCTCTCACATCTGATCAGAAGACTCCTTTTGTCTCATCTACTCAACAAGTAGAAGCATGAAGTGTTCCAGAGGAACAGCTATTAGAGACCAGACTACCCAGATAAACACTTCATTCGAGAGGTAACAGACAACAGAAGTAATGCACTATCATACAGTGAAACTAAATTGTCACAGGCAATCATTTAGCATAACAAATTAGGACCACAGAAAATGATTGCATAGAATAGATTACAGTCAACCATTCGTTGTCAGAAGGTAGGGCTTCTTCAGATACATTGAGCCTTGTGAGTCTTCCAAAACCCTCAAAGCAGAGAATACTAACTACACCGTAGCCAAAACATAGATTGGTTTAACACTCAGTCTCTGTTTAGGAAACTGATACACTATAATGAAAGCTCAGTTTGCATAAACCATGAAGCTTTTACATCCAGTTGTGTCCTACAGAACAAAGCTAAAGGATTACCCATGGTCACTCAAAAAAACCCCAGCTCTAAGACAATGAGATTTTTCCACTACTGGAAAAGTCGTTCTGCTACAGACAAGTTCTCTTTGCCAATTCCAAAAGTTAGCAGTGAAATAATATAATTTCAGACCACATCAAGATGCCTACTACTCCCATTTCACAACAGACAATAGGTCAGAGTTTCATCTTGTCCTGGTGTTTTTGCTGCCTCTCTAATGTAAGCATGCCCTTACAGCCAACCTGCCCCTTCATGCTACAGACAATGCACTCCCTGCCATCCCGTCCTCAGAGCAACAGAGCCATTAGAATTGCTTTTAACCATCAGGGTTCACACAATGGAAACCTTCTCAAGAACTACTACATACAGCCACACTTCACCTCTTCTGAAGGGAGGCAACCTAAAAGCAATTTTCTGCATTCCACTTTGCACATACTTCATGGAGAGCATATAAAAACTCCACAAATATTCACCTGGGATTTAAGCTCATCTGAACAAGTTCCCTCAAGTTGTTCTAAATCTGACATAAAGGTATTTTTTCCTCTCTCTTCTTTTTGCAGACATGAATTTAACCCTTGCAGAACCTGACTTGGCAAAGAGAAGAAGGATATTTGAACAACTGTGATCAACAAATGACACTAACATTTTAGTTTTAACTACTCTCCACTGGTTAAATCTCAAAAAGACAGACAGTGAGGTGAGATGGTTGGACCATGTCATTGGCGTATTGTACATGCCCACATCCTTCATACAAGGATGTGACACTTCACTTATTCCATTATTAATAAAGGTCTGATACTTTCCACTAGTGGCACAGTAACTGTATTTGAAATAGATCACAAACATTTCTTTTAAATTTTCTTCTTCTCCTTAAAATCAAAAGTCAGTAGCCTCATTTGCCCATAATGATTCATCAAGTCTCTCTTTCAGTGGCTCAGTGTTAGTTTCTACATTATTTCAGCACAAAACATTTTACAGATTTCTGCAGTTTAGATCAGTCTAAGAAAAGAGACCTTCCCCAATACTAAGGTGGTTCTAATTTTTGAAGGGGAGGATGAAGCTTGTTGATAATGGTAAGTTTTCTTGTTGACTAGTTATCCGAAGGGTTAGAGAGCAGTTGCAATTGGAGAAGACAAAATATCTTATCTCAGAATCTTTAAAGTCTTATATACCAAACTATACCGCCTGCATTTTTATACACTTCTTGCTCCCCCAGACAGAGCCTCAGCTGAGCAGTGGACACAAATTTTAAACCAGTCTCCAATCCAAGACTAAATTGTAACTATCTGTAAAAAGCCAGTAGTAAACATAATAAAATCTATGAAAATAGATGAAGCAGCAAAACAAGTATTTCTATTTCATCTCTCACAACATCCTAGCTCTGAAGAGGAGTCCCCTAGGTAATTCTTAAAAATAACTCCTATATATACAGTGTTTTACATGGAGCAGAATGCATTTGTGCACAAAAACTGTGCACAAATCTAGATTAGGATTCTGCTATAAATACATGTGGAGGTTTTTATGTAACATACATAAAGCACCTATATTTATTATATACAAGCTTGGAAAGCTATGTGGTTTGTGCTGTATGTTGTATGCAATATTGTGTAGCATATTTCCAGCATTACTAAATGTGTTATGAACCAATCAGCCGTCCAAAATACCCCACAGCAGCACTGGAACCAGTCTCTTCAGTTTCCAATGAACGAATTCTGCTGGTGGCAACGCAATACTTTTGGTTAACAAACAGAGAACAAAGAATGTTTCATTCCTTTTGGTTTCTAGATTTTACCCCACAGTATTCTTGACAACTTTCAGTATTACTCACTTTGTTTCGTATTACTTCCGCTGATTAAAATAAGTTATAAATCAGCTAAGTAAAGCTCACTTACACCTCCATACTGAACTCTAAATCTTTCTGAACATAGCTTCTTGACAGAAAATGAGCCATTATTTCCCTTCACCTCTTCACATGACAAACACTTGAGTTCTTAAGAACCTCACAAGAATCATGTAAATACAATTTACTAACAATTCCTGCCCACTTCGTGTTCTGAATTCATGCTGGGATCAACTCTCTCTCCTCATAGCTCACTTGGATATTACTTTGCTTATCCTAGCAATTACGACATAATTCACTTAAATACACTAAGTGTTAAATGAAATCAATGCCCAGACATAGAATTGCTACTTCTGCATTTTCAACATTCAACAATTAATCTCTTTAGTTCCTCAATGAATTTATTTTGCTGTTGGACATTCAAAAACATCGCTATTATGGCTACAGAACCACTGGGTTACTCAATTGTTGTATTTACCTTTTGGTGGGGAATTAGCTTACACAAAATCTGAGATCCAGCTTATAGCATGCTACTTTTTAAAAGCCCACTGCATAAACAATCCAGAAAAACTTCTCTGAATATGCTGTACAGATATTTCTGTGATTGAAGTGAAGTCATAAAAAGTCTAAATATTGATGTCAAAATTATTATGTATTATAGAAAAGTTCTATGCAAGTGTTAAGACAACCTATGCTAAGGCTAAGATAAAGCAAGCTTCAGCATTAACAGATAACATATTCTCCATACAGAAGGAGAAAGGCAGGGGGATTCACAATCAGCAATAAATTCCCACATGCATAAAAATCAGCCACAGGAGGGAACGACCTAGCTTTCTGAGCTATTCTCTTTATTATCTCACTAAAATAGTAAAAGAACTGGTTATAACAGATGTTTTGCCTAGATAAATTACAGAAAGTATTTTGAGGTTTGCTATGATATAGCTCCCTGTCAAATTGTAGAGCAGAATAAAATTTTCTGCCAAAAGTATGTTAAAATAGAACTACTTTTCTGAACACAGAGGGTTCTAGCATCAGAGTGTAGCAAATAAGTGTCAATCACAAACAAATTATTCAGGAAATAAGACAAATTGGAACTGTACAAGAACGTAGAGAAGCTCTACCAATGATCTGGAAAATACAAGTTTTCCTTCCCTCCATCAGAGAGTTCAGGCACACTACATTGCAGGATCTCTTCTGAAGCATCTTTCTTATCTGAAGAATAATCAGCAATCACCACCAGTCATGGCTAAAAGAATTTAAAGAGTTCTACTCCCATGGATAAAGGTACTTAAGAAATCTGCGGCTAGAAAGTGAAACCAGATATATTTAGATCTGACATAGGTTTATTTAATAGTGACTGTGTTCAGCTTTAAAATGAAATATCAGCCTAAGTGATAGCTTTTTGGTTTCAGACACTTTCTTCTTAAGGAGACTTCTGCCTAGAGCCATACAGAGTTCAGCACCTGTCAGCTTGATACAATGCCATCAATACACTAAGATTAGACTGAAAAGTCCAAGGATGACCACTAACTATGTTTGGGACAATCAAGTAAACCTATCATGGAAATGTCAGCATCACAGCTGACATAAGGAAAATGAAACAAAAGCAGTCAATTTCAATAGGTGTTATTTTCTCCCTGACTTATCCTTTAAAATAGGTGAGTCATCTAAATAAAGTTGAAAGGGAACTGTCTAGGGAAGCCCCTATTATAAATATTACTTAAGATTAAATTCCTTTTGCTCTGCTCCACATCTCAAATATCTTCATAAGAAGTGTTATTTATAGGTGAGAAATGTCTATATAAAAAAATCCACAATCACCACTATTTGAGATTTTAGAGCTACCAGAACTGGAATTTGCCTTGTGGAAATATCAGGATAAAACTGGTGCACCCCGCAGTCCCTGCTCCTGACCCCTTGTAATGTGGTTGGCATAACTAACACCACTTTATAAGGCAAGCAGGTATATACTCTGTGACTGAATGGGTCACATGCATTCCTTTGCCCCTTATTCTCAGGCACTGAAGGTCCTGTGAACCAAGTGGACAAACCAAACAGTTTTCTCCTTCCTTTCCCTACCAGCTTCAAGACTCCTGGGAATCACTGGTTACTCCCTTCTGTACCAGCACTGAACATGCCAGGTCCCAGTGCTGGTGATGAACCAGTCACTGGGAAGCACAACAGCACAGGGAATACTAGAACCACCCATTACATCAAGCAGTTGCAAGCCCTGAGTGAGGACCTTGGACCCGGGCTGCTGGTGGACAGTGAAACCCATGACCCTTGTGGCCAGAGATGCTTCCATCACCTTTGTTATCTCTGAGGACTGACTCATATATTCCATATCATCTTCCAGTTTAGATTATGATTGTCATATTGATACATCAAGAAATGTATTGGCTTTTGACTCGATCTGCAGAGGTTCCACTGATTGGAAATAGTGAGTAAAGTTGTATTATAAATTCTGTATTACTTAGTTGATAAGAATTTATAAATTAGGATGTAGTCAATAAGAAAATTTTAGCTGTCATATTATAAGTTCTCTATTATGTTACTTACAAATTGTTCTAAACAGATTCTGTTTGTAGAAATCCTGTGCCACTCTAATAACAATTTCTGTGTTATAGCAAACATAGTATCTTGTTAAGAAAATAAAGCTTAAATCTTAATTACATTTTAGTGCCATCATCATTCTGCCAATGACCTCTGAAAGAACCTCTCTGTTGCCTCAGTGGTAAGCTTGATTATCAGATTCTCTGGAGAAAACAGATCTTATTCTCTGGTGCAGAGTTTGCATTTCATGCACAGCAAAATTATTCTGCTGACATATGCTAAAAAAGAAGGGTATGGGGGGAACAACCAACACACAGAAAAAACTTAATAAATTCAGCTGAACCTAAACCAAACAAGTAAATTAGCTAAAAAAAATTTTAGTTCTGACCCCAAAAAGTGTTGAATCTCTCATAAAATACACTACTTAAAACATACAATACATTATTGGGCATCAAATGTGAAATGCAAATAAAGTATCTCTGCTCAAGTTTGCAGAACTTATGCTTTCCTCAGAAATTCCATGGCTTTTGGGTCTGCTTGAGGTCTCTTCGAACCACTTTGTACATCCAGTCTGCTTGCACTCCCTTTACTATCATGTTTCCAAAGTTGTGATTATAAAGTAACATAAAGTATAGCATTTTAAGAGCTTAATGAACTAAAGGGTATTAAACTGAACTGAGCAATGAAAAGTCAAGTTCTATACCTGGAATGATCTCTACTCTCAATTACATTATTTTCCATATGAGCTGCCATATTAGGAAGAAAAAAGTGAAACATGTTTTGTGCAAGGGCAAAATAAACTATGCTCTGTATCAATATTAATTTTACTACAATTTGCAGAAGTTGCAGAGCAGGAATTGGGAATTCAATACCACCAACAAACAACATGTATCACATCAGACAGCAAACAGGGTGTTTAGCTGTATTCACCTAGTGAATACCTAAAATGCCTTCACTTTCATATCAGCATATAAAGGTAACTTGTGAATTCACCAATCTTAAGGACTAGAAAATCCACATGCCATTGAACAATGAGTAACATTACATGGAACAGTTCATTATGTGAAGATATTTGAAGGAACACTTTTCTTTGGGCATGATGAAAAATAACTAGCTGTTAAACTAGCCCAAGGACAGAGGAGGGGAAGAAGAGCAATGAGGCACAAGGCCTTCTACAGTTGTGGATAAACTGGAGAAATTGATGTAAACTGCTTTTTTACAAAAATGTTGTTTTGTCATCAGATCTACTCTGTCTTCCTTCAAAATGATAAAGAACCCAACTTCACTCACACTTCAAACATTTTTAGGGAAGACGAAACAGAAAGTCTCAGGCAAACACTGCAGCGGGCTCTTTGGCCAGGCTGCCGCTGCTCCTGTGGCTCTTTGGCCATGCTGCACGTGCACACCACGCTGGGGCTGCCACGGACAAATGTGGATGTACACCCCTCCACATGAACGTATCCAACAAAACCACACTCATTCCACATTTTCCCAACAAAAAGCATGAAAAAGAGTCAAGGATACAACTTGATAAAGAATTATGGATTTTATTTGCCATGTTATTATCCATTCATCCTCACATGAAAAGAAACATGGATCTGATCACTTCACTCTCCCTGTTGTTTCATCATCAACATAGAAACCATTATTCAATACGCATACAACTCAAAATCCGGAAGGCAAAACCCACGCTGAAAATGCCTCTGTATAAGTATGGGAGAACTCAATATCTGGTATTCACTGTGGAACCAAAAGTTGCCTTACCCCAGGGTACCACCAGAACTCCACAGAACTCCCTTGTAAAAATAAGGAAAATTGAAAATGTGCTATGCTGAGTCAGATCTCCTGCCTAGAATAAAGCTGTTAAAAAAGAATTACTATTCATTTTTGAAGTAGCACTATGAACAAATTCTGGTGTTGATTTAGTCAGCATATTTTATTGTTTCTCATTTAGTCTGAAAGTAAACACTTGGAACAATTCTAATACCATGAACGCAGTATTTTCCGGATGTTACCACATAGTGCATCATTCTTTCTCTTCCGAGAATGAAAAACAGCAATCTAGCAAAACAAAGGCATTATTGCTACTCTAGTGTCATAAAGATCTCTAATTAATACAGCTGTGTTGAGCTACAAATCATCTTCAGCTAGTTCACCCCAACAAAATATGCCTCCTAGAATCTGAGTCTACTGTGACCACACACTACAAGCTGAAAACTTACCTATTTCTCACATGTTGTTTCTCATGAAACAATGGAAGAGTTGGACCAATATAAATACTACCATATCATTAAATTTTCATCAGATGATTCTAATCTAATTCTAATGAAGTTCCTGTTATTAGTCTGAAGTGGCTTAGAGTCTGGAAGCACAAGACACTAAGAGGAATAAGATATAAACTTAAATTCAGTCCCTATAATAAAACATCTTCAAAGCAAAAAAGTGAGAATGAAAAAGCAACTTTATAATTAAATGGCTACACTTCTGAATCCAAGTATGTTGCTCCTTAGAAGCCTAAAGCAATAGCCCTATTTTATGGTCTTGTTTGTATTACTCCTAAAAGACAGAAACCACGATTAACAAATACATAGTATTTTTCTGGTCAGTTAAATTAACTATTTTTGTACCACTACCCTGAAGCAGGTATACTCAGCACAGACATTCAACATGGATCTTGACCTTCAAGACCTTTAAGTACACGATTCTTCTGAAAGCATGATTAGAAACACAGAAAAGCTTCAAATTTTCAGTCTGCTTCTAATTCTAATTTCTTTAAGTGCAGAAACATAGCTCAAAAGCTATATAACATAATCATTACATCAGCCAATAGGACATTCTCAAGTTTCATCTATATTTAACTTAAAATCAAAATACTTCAGAGGCATTTAGATGTCCACAGGAATAATGAGGCTAATGAATGATTCCGAAATTGTTACTTGCAAAGGATTAATGGAGACAGTTAATTTATCATACTGAAGTTTCACTGAACTACTGAGTAAAGTTATATACGTAGTCAAACATCATGGGAAAAGGACTGAAAATATTAACTCCACTAATGCCACAAACTTATTATTTCAGCAAACAAATTGAGAATACTGTTCAAACTTTTCACTGAGCTTCTCTAGCAAGCAGACCACAGGACTGTCACAAACAGCAACCCTGGAAAAATGTACCTGGGAATTGTTGAGAGGGACTCTTTAAAACCCACCGTCTTCATCAGCATTCTCAGCATCTCATCACTGCCATATAAATTTTCTACAGAACAGTCACCAGTCAGCTGAAGACTGCATAAATGCCAGGAAGCACACACATTTCTCCATGAAGATTATTAAGCTACTTCATCTTTGCTACTGTTTCCCAAGTATCTATCTCCTGAATTTAATCAGTTCTCAAAGTAACTCTGACTCGACAGCAGTTTCAGGAAAAATTAGATTCCTCCAGCACTGTTAGGGTGCTGTTCACCTCAGTATACTCCCCTTGTTTTTTTCTCATTAATACATTTTCTGCTTCAGGGCAAGGTTGGGTTTTTTACCCACATCTTTTCAGTCTAGCACTACTACCAAAGCATGGTCTCCAGCCAGAACCACTGTGCAGGAGGAAGCTGCACCACCACCACCACAGAACCCCAGGGTCAGCAAGGAAGGACAGCAGCCAAACCCCATCGAAGAACACAAGAGACAAGCATTCAACAATTGTTTCATTTACAGAGGTGATCCCACAGCTACACAGAATCTAGAACAGTGCATATGAAGACTGATAGAGAGAAAAAAAGAAAGGTTTTAGAGAGAATTCTTTCCTCAAGACTTTTATACCATACCAGCCTCACCTCATTCTGCCACTGCTGCATGATAATGTTCTTACACACACAAGCTTCAACCATGCAACCCTTGTTGCATGGTTTTGGAATCCAAAGACCTTCAAACATAGCAAGAAACAGTGAAATCTAGTAGAGCTCCACTGGAAAGGTTGTGCTGTAAAAGGCAGAAATAAGGAAAATTCCACTCATTCAGTACAGCTCATTCTTTATTTACATAAGGTAAGAAGTATCAATATATATTAAGTATGATTTTTGGGGGGTGGGAAGAGACTCACTTTTAATTCTGGGCACCAGAAAATATCCTAGTGACATATTTGTTTTCCAAATGCTACAAGCAGAGTGCTTCTTTGCAATCTCTGTTCACCAGTAACCCAGTAACTTCAGCAAACCCAAGAAGTTAACTAGAATAGCTAACATAATTTTTTAGGGCCCATTGTTTAAACATCAAGAATTACTATTATTGCTGGTAGAATAAACCAGCAATATCAACTATCAAATATGAAATATCAACTATCAACTGCTGCCTTACAGTTCCAAATTATTTTGGGAGGTCAAATGGGGGAAGAGAAAGAGATAACCAAGGCAGTGCACACTAAAATTAAATACGACCTAGACAAGTAGCCACTACACAAGCCACCCACATCTCCCTTGCTGGAGAGCTAACTGTTTTTTCCCCTCAAGCCAATCAGAACAGACATGGTTTTGTTTCCAATTAACAAAGAGAAGCTCCATTTGACAGACAGATTCTATGGGAAAAAAATTGGTCTGGGACCTATGAGAAAGTGATTCTTCACTGGTAGAAAAAAGTAAAGCAGTTCTTAAGTTGTTTCAGAACAACATTTGACTGGATCTAAAATAGCTCTGCCAGTTCTGAACTTGGCCCCTGCCATCAAAGCACAGTGCTGGTTACAAGAATTAGCTCTACTCTGAAGATGAAAAGCCTTGCAGGTGTAGCACTTAGCAAGAGGCAAGATCATGCAATCCCTTCAGATTTCTACACGCTCACCAGCAGAGTGGCTCCTCTTCCAACACTCAAGCAACTCCTGTGGAGCCAGGACTTCGCAGGTTCCAGAGGTATTCGGCCTTAAATGTGAGAAACGTGGATGGAAGGAAAGAGAAAGCACAGGGAGAAGAGAGCCAACCAGTGGGGAAGTAAGCAGATGGGAAGAGCAGGAAAGCACATTTTCTATAAACTATCATTACACAGCACCAGCCAGCTGCCTGATGTGTTGATGATATATGTTCCTTCCAGTTAACACAGTAACTTTAAAACAAGGTTAATATCCTGGTTACTCACAATCAGGAGAAATCCAAAGTGAGCTTTTTTTTTTTTTTTTTTACAATTTACAGTTAATTTTCTAATCTTTTTCCTGACAAGTCTAAATTCCAATTTTCCAATTTTGTTTTAAAACTCACTAGATTACATAACAAAGCTATAGCTATGTACAGCCATGTCTCCAATCTGGGTATTTCTAACGCATTTCCATCTAAAAAGGAAAAAAAGAAAAAAAAGAAAAAAAAGCCAAGATAGAGGTCCCTTCTCCAACACTACCATTTGGAGACAAAGCAAATAATTAACTTGAAGCTCTGCACAGCCTCATTAGCAGCACAGCACTGTGAATGTTCCACAAGGTGTTTTAAAATTGCACCATGACCACCTTTACCCTGACTGAATTAAAAATCACTCCTTATTAAAATACTAAATGGGGAATTAATATTTCCATAGTTTCTATGGATGGTTATTGGCAGACAGAAAATCTCAACCAATTATTTCCCAAATCATAAAATTTAATTTACAAAATTAAACTCTTCCTGTCAAGCTGCAGTTGTATTAAGTTACAATTAATATTATAAAGGCTGCATTTAATATGTGCATGTAAAATACGCTTAGGCCGCCGTAGTAACTTTTAAGACTTATTGGTAAGGAATAGAATTTACTTTGGAGCAGAATTAAGGCAGGCACATTTTTCCTTTTACAAAAAGTTTTGTAAACTTTGTTTTTTAAGGTCTTTTACAAAGACCTTAGGCAGCATTAAGTATTCCTTATCAAATTATGCAGCTTCTCATGCAAGAATTATGGAGGTTTTGCAAGGGCAAATATGAAATTTTGCCATAGCTTTAGTTGCTAGCGTGGTATTTCGTTCAGCACAGTGTGATTTAATTTACAGCACAGACACAAAAACTACTTCAAAACAAAGACCTTCAAATGTTAAAAAAAATCCTGCTTCAGCACCGGGACAAGAAACTTTGGAAAATGTGAATGAGATATGAGCATCTGATTAACAAAATAGCAACACAGGACTGCAATTTTACCTCTAACTATGGAGAGGCTTTCCAAAACAGCATACAGCACTACCAACGTGAACATGGCTTCCTGAGGATCATAAACAGAGACTGCTCTGACGGTCAAAGATCTCTGATAACAACAAATACAGGAGAGTCTATTCTCTGTCAGACAAAGGGCCATTAGCAATACATGCAGCAGGGGAGGAAAAAAAAAAAGTAAATACCATACCCTGGAAACACCACCAAAGACCCCAGAGCCTTTTACCAAGAGCGGTTCACAGGCTGCTTACAATAAGAACCGTAAAATCAGCAGAACAGTCTCACACGGTAACTCGTTCTACTCAAAATACCAACACATTTGACTTAGCAACACTGCACCTTATGAGGCAACAAACCACAAGATATTTTTGAGCTCAAAGTTAGGAAAAAAACTAGACAAACATACAAGTTCAACTAAGGTAACTTTTTAATTCTTTGCAGCCAATATAGATAATCAATCTCATAAAAGTAACCCTTTATTTCAATCTAATTCTGGTTGTTTCCCAGCCAAAATAATTTTCCAAGTCAGCTGCAGCAGGAGAGAAAAATATAATTTTATAATGGAAATACTAGTTTCCAACCTAATCACAAGATAATCCACTGCTTCTCCATAACAGAATCCACCTTCTGTCAATGCAGGATGACAATAAGTGACATCTGGCACAGAAGCATCAACTCCAAAACAGTTTTCCAAAATAAAGCTATTTGATCATATCTAAGCAAAAAATTAAAATAAAAAAACACCACCAAAAATAAAACAAACAAACAAACAAACCCAAAAAAACCCCAATATTTAATAGTGCTTTGTCTCATCCAGATGATGTAGGGCTCATCACAATTTGAAAAGTAGAAAGATGATTTTAAAAAAACTGAAAACTGAATAAAGTGCTAAGGTTGGTTACCATTTAAATGCCCGTTCTGAGATTTATACTGCTTCTGAGGGAAAAAAAACCCCTCATATATGTACATGACAAATTCAAAGAAATCTATTTCAGCTATTTTATTCTGAATACTTGGTTATAAACCCAAACTGCATAAGAACACCTCTCATGGTATTGCTTTTATTAGCTTTTTTTTTAATCTAAGTCATATTGATCTTACTAAAAACAAAACAAAACAAAACAAGAAAAAAAAAAAAACCACACAACAAAAACTAAAAACACCACAACAAAACACCCAACCAACAAAAAACAACAAAATCCTCTACACACATAATAAAATCCACTGACCATCTTAATGCATTAAAATCTTAGAAAGAGATCTCCCAGGTCTTCACTAAATTAAATCTGGCTCTACTTTAACAGGAATTACAGTTCTTATCTCCGTAACTACTGCCAGAAGGCTGGTTGGATCCTCCTTTCCTAATAATTAGGAATCCCCTTCTAAGGCCTAAATGCTTTTCTATATGGACAGCCTGTATGAATCTGAATTAATGTAAAAATTTGCTCTTTACACCATACATTTAAAGAGAGCAATCAGAATGTTTTTCTCTCACTCCAGAAAATATAAGCAGCTAGGCATTAATCGGATGAGCCTCTTCTTGCATCAAACCTATCAATCACAAAGCCATACAGCAAGTCAAACCGGGAACCTGATCCAGCAGAAAACTGACCCGGCAGAAGAACTAGTTCACTGTCAGATCAATGAGATCCTTTCAGCAGCTGCCTGTTAGAGCAGATTAAATGTATCATGAAACTGCACACAAAGAGTTTACAGAGAACTGGCCAGCCACCTAAAAAATGAAGCAGACTTGGAATAACATCTCATAAGGAGCACTCCTTAAAGCCAGTATTTTCTCCCCAGCACACACCTGAATCTCCCAGCCATCATGAACGATACAACAGACAGAAAATGAAAAAAAGCTTTTTCATTGGAAATCCATATCATGTGGCCTTGGTTTTCAACACAGTGTGTGGCTTGATACAGATGAGCAATAAGAAAACTTGATGTTCTCACAGAGAGGAAGTATAGAACTTCTCCAAACTGCTAAATCCAAGGGATGGAGATGGCCCACAAGACTAAAAATTACTTTCATTTCATGAAATGAAAAATTCCCATCAAAACTTTTGAACATTCCTAAAATAGCCATTCCTGCATCCCTGCTTCAGTCACCAAGGAAGCTAAAGTCTATTCTGTCAGGAAGCACTGTGATACACCATTATGGTGTACCTTTCCTCCTGCAAAGCCCACAATGGTGCTTCACTGCACTGTTATTTTTTCCATTTCACTGGGAAAGGGCTGTTGTAACTGAACTCCACTGACACTACCCAGCTCCTCAGGGAGAAGTATGCAGTGCTTTCCAGAGGTGATCAGCTCTGTTTCAGCAAGTGGTAACTACTCCTCTTCACGATGCAATTAACCCTGGCACAGCGCATGCAAAGGGCTGCTGCGGAACCAAGTTCAGACTGTGTCATTCTCTCCTCCCTCAGATAGAAAAAAGATTCTTTAAGAGTCCCTTACCATGTTCATTAAAACCAAAAATATTCATCCTACAGCTCCAAAATTATGCTAGCATGTGGTCAAACCCATGGAATTTACAGGGGCCTTGGTTTGGTTTGGTTATTTTTAGAAAGTGGGGTGGGGCATGTTCAGTTGGGGTTTTTTTACTACTTTTAATAGCATCCAGACTCAATTTAATCTCACAGTGAGTCTCCTGTAAATAAGAGAACAAATAAAAGGTCTTAATGAAAAAAGACATCTTTGACTAAGAACAAGATTTCTTAGTCAAGTGGTACAAAATAAATCTCAGCAACTTTCAAAGAAAGTCATGGGAGAAACCTAAGTGAAATTGTGGCAGGCAAGTTCAGAGTGTCCAAGAATCTGATTCAATATACCCTGACCTCAATTTACTCCTTAGGCATTCAGTTAAATAACATCAATATTTAGGAGCACCCATTGGTAACTAGCAAAAAAGTTTCTCTACAGATCAGTATCTGCTGTCCAATTTAGCATCCACTTGTTCAAAGGATGTCTATAAATATATGTTCGCAGTTAGGATTACAGTTTACATATCAAAAGATACATGCTTTTAAGTGGAAAAATAAAGCGGAAAGGAGTTTCTAAAAGGAGTTTCTCACACTGGCATTCTACAGGTACTGTAACAGAAAATAACTATTATTTAAGTAACTCATATGATTAATATTACACCCTAGACAAGGAATAATCCAACACCTTTGAGGCCTTTTTCACCTTAGAAGAGGGATCTACTCCTCAGCAAAGATACACCTTTATGCTAGTAGAATCACTTCCACTTGGCTAACTTTGATCCATTCCCCAGACTGAGGAAGGCAAAGTCCTCTGTCCAGTAAACCCATACTTTTGGGGAGCCTCCACAGGCAACACCTGCTCAATACCGAACCAAATCAGCCACCTCCAGGGACCTGCACTCTCATCCCTCCTTAGACCCTGTTCACTGGGGCTGGAAGTACAAACAGAAACACAAAGGTACCACCTGGGCCAGCACTAAGCCATAAGGAAGAAGTACTTTTCTCAACTATTTTGTTTCTGCCTGTGGAAAATAAAAAAGCTTAATGACAAAGCTGAGTACACACAACTTCCAGATCGATACCATGCAGTTCTGGTTGTCATCAGCCCAACAATTAGCAATTAGTATAAGACTGAAGATAATCAACAGCATCAACAGGAAAGTCACCCGGACTTTTCTCACTTAAGTGGCCTTATTTGTAAGAAACAGCAATCAGAGTTGGTCTTTGCCATCTGCAGTATTTGCTAGAAGTTTAAAATGTTACATAGAAATAAAAGTAAGTTTTCCCAAAGCACATCATTAGCAACAAGCAGCATCTAGGCCAAGAGATGAAGAACTTTCCATCGCACATACTTTCAACAACGGTTAGCACTTCACAAAGTAAAATTCAAAATAATCTTATCCAAATAAAGGGAATGGAGACTGAACACATCTGATCTGCATTAGCTGGACACGTGAACAAAGTGCTGAAGCACACACAGGGACACAGGAGGGGGCCAGCAGACGGGTTAAACTTCACACGGCAAAGCGAGTCAAAAGCAGGTGGGCTGGGGTGACAACGAAGCTGTAATGCCCCACCGACCTTAGGTGCCACCGACGGGCATAGGGCCGAGGGGCACAAGGAGATGCAAACAAGACGAAACAGTGAGGAAGGAGAGGAAATAGTTTAAAGATGTATATACGTATATATGTATATACACTGATTAAGAGAGAGTTGTCACGTGAGCAGCAGATCTACGGGTGAGATTTACCTCCCCCATGAAAGCACCGGAAAAAATGCAGAGTAATCTAAGCGGATGCACGCACATGTGCGCATCCACGGGCACAGAGCGCAGACACACAAAGCACACAGAGCGCATCCGCGGAGTTGCCGGGGTCCCGGTGCAAACCGGCAGGTCAAGGCTGGAGTGACGATGCACCGCAGGACAGCGCTACCTCCAGCGAGCCGCACCGGGCGGGGCGCGGCGGGCTCCGGCAGGAGCCGCCGCCCCCCGGGGCCGCCCGCCGCCGGGCGGATAAAGTTTGCAGCAGCCGCCGCTGCAGTGCCGGGTGCGATCGCCGCAGTGAGCGAGCCCTGCCTGAAGGAGAGCGAGCGCCGGTAGGCCCGGAGCCGGCCGCGGCATCCCTGCCTTCCTTCCCCGCCCCGCCGCGCCCCCGCTCCACTGACCGATCACCTCCTGCAGCTCGTAGGCGTCCCTGCAGATGGGCCAGCCGGCGGCCGGGGCGGCGGGCGCGGGCGCGGGCTGGGGCTGCTGGACGTGGACCGGGGACTCGCCCTGCTCCGCCATGATGCTGCCGGAGCGCCCAGGCACCCGGCGACCTTCTCCAAACTTCCCCTCCAGCAACACCTTTCGGCCGCGCTCTGCCTCCCGCCCGCCCTGTCCGCGCAGCCGGCCGCCCGCCCGGCGGAGGGAGGAGGCAGGGCACCGAGGGGGAGGAGGCAGAGGCGGGCGTCGCCGCCGGCCGCGGCCGCTCGCTGCGGAGAGCCGGAGCCCGAGCGCGGTGCCTGGGCCCGGCGGCCCCGGGCGCTGTCGGTGCGGCGGCGGCAGAGCGAGGCGCTGCTCCTGACGCGCCCCCGCCCGAGGGAGCGGCCCCGCGCACCCCGGCGCTCGCCGCCTTCCCCAGCGCCTCGTAACCTACCTGCCGGCGCGGCTCCGGCCGCCGCCCTGCCCCGCTCATCCCGCGGCTCGCTGGGATGCTCCGCGCGGCTGGAAGCACCGCCAGGTCCCGCACGGGGCGGCGCGCTGAGCTGCAGCCCACGGCCCTGGACGCGCACTGCCGGACCCCGCCGCGGCCGGGCGGGACTGCGGGCACGGAAGGCACATCGCGTGGCCCTTGGCAAGGCACCTGTTAGGCCGGCAGCATGAGCACACAGGCTGCTCTGGAGCACGGCTCGCACAGAAGTGTCACTGGTGAGAGCGCTGCTGCTGCAAGATGACTTGTATTCGAATTTGAGGACGTGAAGAAAGCATTTGCTTTCTTCGGTGATCGTGCTGCAGTCCTGCCAAGTGTTTGTATCAGCATGTGACGAGTAGCCCTCTCCAGGATGAGTAGAGCAGCTGCACCGTGTCACTTCAGTGCAGACACTGCCTCGGCTCATGCCACTGAGCAAGACTGAGGACAGTTGAAAATGTTCCCCTTCCTTAGCTAACCAGAATCAAGTGATTTAAACAAATAAGAATCATGATTAAACGTCTCTAGTGCTTCCCATTATACAGTGCAAGGTTAAAAAAAAAACCAAACTGGGGTTAAATGAAACTCTGCTGTTAATAGCAGTATGGATTTTTTTCTTCTACACTCTTAGTAGCGTCAACTGTTCAATGATATCATCAGGATTTTATTTTCTATGAAGTGATTTAGAAAATAGTTACTTGTGTAGTCTACAGACTCACTCCGACTTTGAATGCTTTGCATTTTAAGATTTATGCAGCTCTGAGAAGAAGAGTGGTAGCATAAGATTTCCATATAGTTCAAAATCTTACTTCCTGCTACAGAATGAATTTAAGGTAATTAGAGCTAATACAGTATGCAAGCAGGAGAGCTATAGATAGCACTGTCTAAAAGGACAGAACCTCACAAATTGTTAAGAAGTATGATGAAGCGTGATTTAAAGTCAAGAAAAGAGACATGTAACAATTAACACCTGTTAGCTACTTTGTTCAGTTCGGGATAATGCCCTTTTACTAACCAAATTTTTTTTTATGTGGTTAATTCAGTGAGAACTCAGTTAATTGAAGGTTATTCCAAAAAGGAAAGACACTTATTTCTATTTTGTTGTGTTGCTGAGAAAGCTGAAGGAAGTCCTAACCACTGCTTAATGATTCATCAGGTGTATCAGCAACTTGCAAATATTTGTGCACTGCACTTCTATTTTCTCACAAGCAACAGCTTAGCTTAGTATAGAGATTTTAGCAGTAGAATAAAAACATTGCACATTTTTGTGCTAAACTAATGATTCCTCTCAATCTCATTTTTAAAAGCTAGATGATTGAAGTATTTTCCTATATACAAATTAGACATTATTTGCCAGAAAACTAAAGGTCAGCAAGACTTGGAAGAGGAAGTATTAAATTGTCATTCAGCATTAAGTTTAATGCCAAGACCTTTCTGCCAGGAATAGCAAAAAAAAAAAAAAAAAAACAACACCAGTAAAAGAGCAACAGCGCAGGCCAAATCAATCAGCAGAGAAAATGGGTTACTCACTATTGATGGAAAACAGCCAACTTCTCCATCTGTACTCAGTTGTTGTTGCGGGGGGAGGAGGTTGGAGGTTAGCTTCTGAGCCATGAATTTCTGTCATGCTACTGCCATATATATCACTCTTTCAACTGCTGGTAAACATCTGATACCATTAGAGTTATTTTTGTCCTGATTATTGCACCAATTTGCCCGACTAATCCCTACAATTTGGGGGGTTTCTAGAGTGCACTTGCAGTGTGTAATTCGTTGAAATGAGCAGGTTCTCTCGGAGGACCCTTCCCGGATAGCATTTTGCTGAGCAGTCGGAGGCGTGGGAAGTGCTCAGGGCACAGCTCGGGGCCGGGGCCGCTCTCTGCTGCTGCCGGCGGGGCTGGGCCCTTCTCCGCCTGCCGGGCACTGTTCCGGAAAGAATAGCAACCTGCCGGGATAGGAGGGTCCAGAGAAACTGATAGGACTCGTGTAAAATAAATCACTGTTCTCCGAACTGATGACAGTTCCGAATGGTCCCGTCCAAATGTGATTTGGTCTTTCTGAGTGCCTGAAGATGTCGGATTCCATGAGATTGTCTGGGTCACTGACTCCAGTCACCAAATGGTTGATTCCAAAGAGAACAAAGGCTTTACCCAGCCAGGTTACAATCAAAACTGGCAATATTTAAAACCACGTTGGCCACCATGACAGAAGAGTTAAGCCACATTCAGACCTTTTGAAAGTTCCCCACAATAGTCTCTGCATATGGGACAAAAAGTGTTCAGAGCTAAATAATTCAGACTCCTTTTCTAGGTTTTCAGAATTGAGGCAAGATAACATTGGTGCTTACAATGACATTGCAGACCAACTAATTAATTTCAAATGTAAGCATACCTATATAAAATCACAAACAAGCATAAGCAATGGTATGTATGCTAATAACATAGGCAAGGGACAGCATCCACCCAAACTACATTTTTTCTGAATAGAAAGGCATCAGATGCAACAGAAACAGCAGTATAAGCTACCACAGACTAACCCAGAGTGAGAAGGAACTCTTCTCACTACTGTCACTTAGTCTACCTCAGAGAAATGAGTGAAGTAAAACCACCCTGTCTTCCAAAAATGGCCTAAAAATGCAGTTATGACTATCACATACAGCAGCACAGCTCTCTGCAATTATGTAGGTAAGATTTGAAAGCCTGTAATTTGGTAGTACTGAGGGATGGCTGTGCTTTAAACAATGTCATGAGATATGAAGGCTGACACAACAGCAGCTGGTGCTGATGGGAGCAGACTAAATGCTTTCAACCTCCCTTTCTCTTCTAGTGAATGCAGTTAAACAGGGAACATGCCCATTATTGTTTCTAGGATGCTTCCTTTCATCAAAGCTTACAGCTTAGGTTAGTTTCGTCTCACAGAGAACACATAAATATCTTCTTGGCAATTCACATTACAAAACACATTGTACTTAATACAGAATCATTTGGGTCAGAAGAGACCTCTCAAGATCATCCAGTCCAACCCTGCCCCAACCAAGACAGGGTCACCTAGTGCAAGTTGCACAGGAATGTGTCCAGGTGTGTTTCAAATGTCTTCAGAGAAGAAGACTTCACAACCTCCCTGCGCAGTGTGTTCCAGTGTTCTGCAATACTTAAAGAAATTTGTCCTCATGTTGAGATGGAAAGACTGGAACATGTACACTGAAAATCTTCAATTCCAGTGGCACTGTCACACTGTCAGCTGAGTTCTTTCTAAGTTTCACTGAAGTTAATGTCCATCAAAGCATAGTGATTTTACAAAATAAGCCATTTCTATTTTTTCCTAGGTTGAAGCTCTTGATGCCTTCTCTTTTCTCTTTTCTTCTTCTCCTCCTCCCCACCCTTGTAAACCTTTGCAAGCTGTTCCGCTCAGTAGATTAGTCCTTTAAAGATCCTAGGAAAAAACTGTGTTCTGGATATTAATGATTATTGGGCCAATAACCATTAGACTAAAGTTTGTTGCTGTATAATCAAATGGGCCGTTTAATTATTTACCTATGTGTCACACCCCAAGCTTCTACTGGTCCTTGTAACAAGCTTTTTTAGGTATTTTTTGTTAACCTTGTTTTCAGGCCACAGGTAGAGGAAATGCTCACAATCCTTGTCTCAAAGTGAAGAGCCCTGATAGACATACTGAGGACATAACCTAAAAAGAATAAGAGAGCCTGGGTGAGCTTCTCTGCAGAGGTGGAGAGCAGATACAGCCTCAGCGTTATCAGAGCTTGTTCCTCAATGCCACTGCTGGCTTTGAATGCTGGGAACCCCTGTTACAGCAGCTAAGCCTTTACATCCCCACATCCAGCTTTTCAAACAAGGCCATGGGAACACACTGTGCTGTTAACTTGCTCTTGCTGCCAAACCATCCAAAACATTAAATTCACCAGCTAAATATTACTAGCTTGTTCCACCACCATGAGCCCCAGTGGCTAATACCTAAATCATGATGGCACATCAATCATTATACATTTCAAACATTCAAAATTCAGAATTTTGCATACCTTTAGAATATTTACATGCTAGACATTCATATAGTGGCAACAATAGCCTTTTTGGAACCTGCAGGAATCACAATCTCCACTATGATTATTTGAATGTATTTAGGATACAGTCACTGTGAAAATTACAGTGAACTAAATATTGTTGCTTTTGAACTACAGTTTAATGTAATTAAGATGGTGTGGAGTTGTCTGGCTTACTGAAGCTTTTATCAGGAATAAACTCTCCACAGCTATGAATGAATAAAATTCAAATATATAAAAGATTCGATCTAGGAACTTCTATGGCTTTCATCACTGTAGGATATAAATATCTCATGCATGTTAATATATTAATCTTCACATTAAAAAAAAAGACTAGGGAATATAATTACCTCAATTTCACAAGTAGAAACAGAAAAAGCTTAAGAGATTTGCTAAAGGTCATAAAAGAACTGCAGCAAAACTGGGAGTGTAATATGTATTTTCTAAGGATGAGATTTCAAACAGCCCCACAAGATCAGGGATCTAATCTGGTTGACAGCTAGTTCCTGGTTTGGTTAATCTGAAAACATTGGCTAGTCACTGGTTATCCAAACAAGCAATAGATGGGAGAAACAAGGGAGACCTGAGAAAAAATGTGGCCAATAGTGGGGAATTGGAAATTCCATCATTTAAGCAGGATCACAGTTTTAGCTTTGTTAGATGGTCATGGAATGACCAAAACAATACCTTAATTGCAAAAGGCTATTCCTCATTGGAGTAAATGACCCTAGCCTTTGTTAATTTTCTTTTTATAGTATGAGGGAAGAAACAGTTCATATTTTACTTGAAAGATACAAGCTTCAATGCAGCAGTGTTTATAATGTGCTCGAGTTCTTAGGATTTAAATATTTCTAAAGGTTTTCCTTTTTGTTTTGGAGATGTAAGTGGAAATAATTTTGTAATCCAAATGTTGTAAGTGTGCCTGTATATGAAACTCAACCATTAAACAAAAAACTGTGATTACCTTTTTTTTTTTTTTTTTTTTGGTCCTGGGAAAATTTGGGGTCTGATGAGCAGTGCTTACTGAGAAATCAAAATGACACATAAAACCAAAATAAACTTTGTTCATATTTTATAATTTCTCTCTAACATTATGATTTACAAATGAGAAATTAAATTGTCCAATACAGCTGGATAAATTTCCCCTTAAGTCAACAAGATTCCCAGTCAAGCTTGATCATTATTAAAAGCCCCAGCTCCTATCTCTCAGGGCAGCTTGCTCAGCTTTTACAGGACTGGCAGAGCTGCTCTGTCTAGGTCATCCTTGAGGAAGAAAGGATGAATGAAGAGCTTCTGCTTGAGTAGGTCATGTCAAGGAGCAACAAGGGCTGGCCTCCCCAGGAGGGCAGATGAGCCAGGAGCCACAAGTACCAGTGAGGCAGCAGGGCCAGTGGCCACAGCAAGCAGGAGACATCCTGTCAGGAGCCTGGAGAGGCCCAGGGGCGGCAGCCAGAGTCAGCTAACAACAGTCCAGTGACTGCCAGGTGAGTAGGGACAGGGCAGGTCCAAGCTGCAGCTAGAGAGCTCAGTCAGCCAGGCAAGGTCAGGATCACCAAGGTGCAAGACTGAGCTCTACTACAGGGTAAGTAGGCTGAGGCAAGGACCAAGCATAGCCACAGCATTGCTCAGGCAAGAACCACAGGCAAAGGCCTGAGCTTGAACACAGCTGAGGAGCCAAGCACGGCTTCTCATACCTCTGTCTTAGAACTTGGTTTTTGTTTGCAGCACCTTGATCTGAGGTTACAGAGCAGCACCATGTCTGAGCTGGCCTTGAGTACAGACAGTAAAACTCAAGGTGCAAGGAAAGAGGTTGCAAATCCAATTGGTGTGCTCAGAGCCCTGGCAACATGGGCTCAGCATAAAGAACCCTTGAGTGTTTCTCTTGTTAGTGTTTGCCATACCCACCATTAATTTCCAGAGTCACGTGAGAGATCAAAAGTACTGTCAGTGTAGCTTCAGATTTTAATTCAGGAAATTGCCTATTGCTCTAATTCCCTCTATTCCAATGAAGTACTGAAACACTGCAAGAAACCACCCAAAGGTGAAAGTACAGAACTTAGCATCTTTTCCTGTGTATCAGCTAAATCTCATAAATCTTCCTGGATTAAGGCAAGCTATGGAATAGTGTCTGAAACAAAATCCCAGCAACATGGAGTAAATCCAGCAAATGAGTAGCGTCTACTCTAGGAAGATTAAAATACAGTTAAGGCATTAAAAATAGAACTCAAACTAAAGAAAAATCTCTCTTCCTCAAAACAGTGAGATGCTTTAAAATTCCTAAACACTTCTTTCTCTTCCCTCTGTATCTCTTAGAATGCTCACAATATTAAAAACCCTAAACATTTGTTGACTCAAAAATATAGATGTTAGTCTTCTTTTAAAGACCTTTAACAATTGCTTTGGATCTTGCATAATTTGTGTCATTCAGAAAAGGAATTTAAATGTAGTATTATAAATAACTATTTTGTTTTCTAACCCATCCCTTATTGTTTTTATTATTTCTTTTAAAATCTAATTTATCCAAGAATAAAAGAAACCTAAACTAATCAACATTGTGTTTTTAATAGATGAGAAACAGAAATTAGGCAGTTTAGGCACAACAAATTTTTAAGTTTAATTGACGTGTCATTATAATATACAAAGTACACTCAACAGACATCATTTTTCACAGATGATGTACCCATAAAAGCCTTACTTTCAATATATACCGCCAGGTGTAACACGTCAAGACAGAACTCATAATTTTGTTTCCTGCTTTGCCAGTAGTAGAATCAACTGTGCACAGAGAGCAGCTATTCTAGTTTAAGCAGACTTTGCTGTTAGATCCTGTAACACATCCCCTGCAAATACAGCAAAGTCCTCACTCTGACCTGGCATTCTGGCCAGCATAATTGCACCTACAGAACTAGGTATAGCTGCAGAAGCCACACTTTGACTAGTTCTGTTTGTTGTGCTTACATAAGGGTGCTTGTTGTATTGATATAAAAGCCTGATTTTGCCGATAGACAGAAAAACGTACTAGGAAATGGTGCCAGTAAAATGCAAAATATCTCTGTTGGTAAACACATTCAACACATATTTTTTCCAGTGATTACACCACCAACACATGGCTTAGTGCTGGTATGAAAGTACTCACTGATGTTGGTCATACCACTTAGAGCATCAGCTGGAGTGGTGTAGTTCTAGGATGTGATCTTTGAGTGGCACCAGAGAGAGCTGGATGGGAAGAGGATGCTACCAGCCAGAGCAGCAGGCACAGCTCACTCTGGGATGTGTAAGGTCCGGGGAGAATATTCAGGGGTAACAACCAAAAGGCAAGACTGGTATTTGATGGGAAGAATAGGATATCTAGAAGCCCTGGTACAACTGTATATCTAGATAATGATCTTCAGATGTCCCTTCCAACCCTAACAACTCTGTGGTTCTCTAATTCTGTGATCCACCAGTACAAATGACAACAGGAAGATACTTAAACAAAGCCTTCATCTGAATCTGTACCGTTAGTGTGAAAAAAAACCCCACAACAAACCAAAAAACTCTTGGGGTATCAGCTCATTTCCTACAGTAGCTAAAGTTCTTCAACTCATCATGAACCTCAGACACTGTTTATTTAGAACAAGTTTACTATGAATTTTTATTACAAAGACTTGAGCAGTGTATTACATATATATTTGAAATGTACATTTGCTATATCTCTTAACCAAAGGAAAGAGAAACTCTAAGAAAATATGCAACCTGAGTAAGCTGTGTGCCTTTATGAACTTATCCTGGTTTTTTACAGTTGACTGGTTTGTGGCCGGGAGTATGAACAAAAACATCATTCCCAATCTTTCAATAGTCAGAAGCTTGGTTAGCCTGCTGATATGCTGAGACAACTGAAGTTATCCACTCTAGGACAGAATCTGCAAAGGGTAGAAAATGTGGCACTGAGAACCAGCACAGTCCTGAGGTAGGAAAGGTGGCAGAGCTCTAAATCCAGGTGGCAGAACTCTAAATCCATGAAGACTGGCTGGTATTTTTAACGGTAGCACTAAATGTCAGGAAAAATCTTTGCTTCCACGAGTGAAGTAAATTAAAAAACAGGCAGATAAATAATTATTAGATCAAAAAATGAAAGTCAAGCCAAAGCCAAAACCAACCAAACAAACAAAACCAAACAAAAAAATCCCATGACCAGAAAACTGACTTGAACAAAACATGGGCTGTGATTGTCAAAAATAAGATTCTTAAGGGCATACCTTACAAAGCTAAAGCCATTATTACAAGTTGGGACACGAGGTGCCCAGCTCCCCTTAACACTTCTGGAGCAAGATCTTACTCATATGTTAATTTTTATTTTTTTTAAGACAGCAGAGGGCTGATCTTTAAGATAAAAATGTATTAAAAATTAGAGGCTATATGTGGATTTAAAAAGCAAACAAGTTAAGTCACAATGTAATTTCAGTGGAGACAAAAGAGTATTACCTCAACAAAAAAAAAAAAAACAAAAAAACAACACAAAACCACCACCAAAAACAAAACCCAAAAAAAACCCCAAAAACAAACAAACAAACAAAAACAAAAAAAAGGGGGGGGGCATGGATAAAATCTTTCAAAGTCCTGTCTATGTTCATGGCAAAAATACAATTTAATAGTCTCACTTTTCTGGAACAGATATGCTAAAGGAATGTCTCAGCTGAGCAGCTGATTGACTGAGTCAGCCTTTTTTAGCTACATACTCTAAGTTGCTTTGTGTGGCACAAGTTTGGGCAGACCACAGTGAAGTTGATTTTCTTTATCCCTTAATTTAGTAGATTGCTGAAAGTCCCTTGAAACTAACATCTTCAGTCTTGAAAAGGATTGTAGGGAAACAGTGTCAGATTCAGTTTCATTAATACCATATCCTGTTATTTAATAGCACAAAGTATAATTTGACAGTTCTAACCATGACTTATTGGCAGTAACCTGTGGACATTTTTGATAGAAAACTCCCAACTAAAATACTTGTAATGGAGGAAGCTGGAGGCACAAGAAGAGATGGGAACAGGTATCAGAGATGACAGGTAAGGTCATCTCCAACCAGAGACAGTCAAGGGTAAAAGGCACCTCACTCACCTCTGAGAAAGGTATGAGACCAAACACATACAAAATGAGATGTAAGAATAATGGCTTGCCGCAGAACTGAGGCAAGACCACCAAATCTCCTGATATAAAGTAAGCAGAACAAATGAATTTCCTGTATCAGTAGTGGCAGTGGTATTTCAGCTGAGAATTACTGTCATTTTAAAGTTGTTAGCCATCTAGGAAGACTCCATTTATCACATGAAATTTAAAAAATATTCATGTATTTTTAAATCTGCCCAGAAAGAAATTTGAAGCAATAAAAACAGCTAAGGAAGGACTTTCCTGTGGTCATTTACACCACCCCAACTAGAAGGCTAGAAATCCTTTCTCTCCCACAAGCCTTTTAGCAAGCAGATGTTTAAATGTATTCCAAGAACGTATTAATACCGTGGTTAAGGAAGGCTCAATGGGTTTTGTATTTGCTTTTAAATTAGATAGTTTTTCTCTAATAGGCAGAAACATGGTAGTTTAGCTCTTAATAATAGCAAAAGAAATTAATATTCCCTTTGCTTCGTTGTCAAACAAAGAATAAAATATGCACTTGGTTTTGTTAATGCTTCCAAGTCTGCCAGCAAGTGACAATACATAAAGAGCTTTTTGTTGTCTCCCACTTAAAAGGACAAGTTGATGTTGCCTCTTTGATGTACTCCTGAAGTTATATATTAATACATTTTTATGCTTGAAACAGTACAATATGTGAACCCAAAATATGCAGGAATTATAACATTTGCAAGAATTCTCTATTCTGCTGCAGTAAAATGATACTATTTTTAGTAAAATAAACAGCAGAAAAGCTTTCTTTTTACACAAATTGTGTGCATATTTATTGATATTCCCTGACAGATTATAAAGTACAAATGCTATATTGAACAATTAGAAGAAGAGTATATTGAGAAAATATGTCTATTTTTCAGATAGAGATCTTGTCCTCCAAATGTCTTAAATCAAATAATAAAGACTTACACTTTTAATTAGTGCCTTAGATTCAGCGCTGTAAAGTAAAAATAATAACAAATAGTTAAGTGCTCTATGCTTACACAAGATTTTCCTGCAATATAATAGCTTTGGTTATGTTTGCTTGAAATAACATTTGAACTACACATTATATTAGTCCTCTTCAAAGCTGCCTAGAGATTCTGGTAAAATGTTTATCCAACTATGTAACTTCTGTGCAGCATTGATATATTAAATACTCAAAAATCAGGAGGAAAGTCTTATATCAGCTTAAGTATTTTTTATCCTAAACGTACCATTATTTCACATTGAAGAAAAAAAGAAATGGAAAAAAAAATTTGCCAGCTTTATTTGCAGGGAATGTAAAGGTGACTCATGAAAGAGGCAGGGCTCAGTCCTACTGTCTAAGGCACACTGGATACAGCACAAGAGATGCACCAGTATATGAATGATGACACCCTTCAGGAAACTCTCCCTGCTGACTGCGATGACCCTGAGCTGGAAATAGTGCTGCTCATTCACCATCACCAGTGAGGACTTTTCTTAGGGCACACATCCAAACACATTTTAAAACCTGTGTACTCTAATGATAATATGAGATCTCTCAACAAGCCTCAAAACCCACTATTACTTAAATGAAAATCTTAAATTTTGCAGAGCTGGGCACTGATTCAAGTACTAGACAAATATATTAGGCAGGCTGTGTTCAGCCATGGGAATTGCAACCTGACACGTATTATGAATCAGGAAAGTAACCTGTATTGATTTGTATTAGTGCTGATCTTATATTCCTCAGCAAGTTTCAGGTGACATTTCTTCTCTCTTGATGAATTATAAGTTTATATTGCTTGTACAGACAAGTCAGACAAACGCAAAGAACTATCGCTTTCCAATGAGAGGTTTCAAAACAGAAAGAGCTAATGTTTTCTCAGGTTTTGAAGCATTTTAACCTTGTGGCCCGAAAGTTGCCAAGCTGGCTAGCCTGGATGCTAGAACCACTTAGTTAATGGAGGAAGAGTAATACTGCAAGGCAGGCAGACAGGCTTCCTACAGTGGCCGAATCAACAGTCCCAGACTCCACCACCCCGTTAGTCATCAAGGTCTCTGCAGAGACTGCCGCACGGCATCATTTAGCAGTGCCCCAAAACTGCAGGGAGTTTTTCTCTCAGACTGATTTCTCTCAGCCAGGGGACAGGGCTAGGGACACTCTGCAATCAGAAGCAAATAGACCTACCTCACTTGCAGACTGTCAGTTTCTAGGTGTGAAGGTAGATCGATGCTCTAGAAAAGATGTAATCTCTCATATTTGTACCACCATAGCTTTACAATACCATTCCTTACTCTTCCATAAACTTTGATTACTTTTATGCATGGGCTTATTCCTGGGACTTACCACAGACCACAGGGTGAGCACACATGCATTTAGGTGCATACAAGGGAGAATTTATTTTCTGTTTTTGTTTAGCATTGGCTGTATTCCCAGACCTGAAGCTTTCTGGAAGGTGACTGTGTATATCTGTGTCAATCAGGATGCAGCAAGGACAGGGAGCTCTGGGTGCCAGCAGGGACAGTGGCAGGGGCCAGTCTGGCACAACCCCAGCCAGGGGAGGAGGGCAGACCTTACAGCTTTCACTGCAGGCTGGTTCAGGTCACCAAGCCAGGCTGTGTCAGAGTGGGCCCCAAGCACAGGCAGTGCAATCCCTGCGAGGCGACACTGCATGGTGATGGACTCAAGGCGTTAGCAGTCATGGCTTTGTTTTAACTCAGTTCTGTCCATTGGCAGTTAAGGTTTGCAAAGGATGGGGCGACTGGTGGGACCTATAGTCTGAGAAGAAGCAGTGCTCCTTGACTTGGGTCCGTCATGTCTAACAGAGCTCTAAAGTTTAGCACCTCACAAGTATTGAAGAGAAGCTGATAGAAGTTAATATTCTGTACTAGTTATGTTGTTGTGCCTAATGGTAATCAAAGCAAAAATTTCAGTGGGCACCTGTGTTACTACAGTTAAATTTTTCAGAGTTCCATTAACACATGGGAATCCAAAAAGTTCACAGCTGTGCCTGGCTCTTTCTAGAACTTCCTAACACTGGTCAGAAAATGTATGTCAACATAATGTTTCTCCCAATGTATATTCAGTCCACTGCTGTTTTATTTATTTAATACTGCTCTTTATCCTATCCTCATCATGTTACCTGATTTTAAGCCGTATTTCCTTATCCCTTCCTTATATTTTCCTTCTCCTTAGAAAAAAATAGAAGTCATAAATTAACAGCAGAATTTGAATGCTGAGAACTACCATCTAAAATATTCTCCTTTAATCAGAAAGGACATCTACATTGACATGCCTGAAACAAGTCTTATAAAAGTCCGTATTGAGATAATAGAGGGAGAAAGAATTGCTGAAGGTTTACTTGTTCAAGAAAGTTTTCAGTGTATTTGTTTGCAGCAGCTTTATTCCCTGGTGGATATGTGCATGCATAAGGAATGTGCCACATAATTTAGTTGGTATCCAGTGCAGTTAACAAAGCTCTTTGTAAGAGAGCCACAAAACCAGACAGATTGCTAATGTGAGGATACTCAGAGAAGTTGCAAGCTACTGCAATTACCCTACCACCTTCTGTTCCTAATATTCTCTTTGGAGGGTTAAATAGTTGTTTTGCAAAGCTCTTTGGGAGTGTGTAAAAATCCACCCCACTATAATGCCAGCACACCAAAATGATAAATCCTTACACAGTTTACCTACTGTATTATCAAATACAGTTTTTGGCATTAAATTATTTGCTTAAACTACTTCTAATGCTTTGATTTTTTCTTCAAAAGATACCTCAGTCTAGAACATACCGTTGGACTTGAAACACTCCCTAGAGTCCAGAGGGATGGGAGAACAGAGACACTGGGTTCTTCCAGAAGAGCCCAGTCCTCTTACCTCTGTGGGGAAGGAGCAGGTTAGTCACAGGCAAGTGAAAACAAAAATAAAACAGATTCCCAGAAAGCAAAGCCCTTCCATTACCACCATCCTATGGTATGCTTGCTGAAATATGCCAGTGGCTGGGGGAGTTGCCGCTCAGGGCGTGGGGAAGATGTGTTTGCTTCCAGTGAATGCCTTTGCCCAGAGGAGCTCGTTCAGTCTCTTTGAGACAGGGGCATCTGCACTGCACCAGCCACTGCTAAGGGCTGTGAACTCTTCCAGCCTGGCACTGTTGAACAGAGCAGGGCTGCGTTTTTCTCTCATTGTACCAAATTAAATTGGGACTATGGAGCTGAAATTTATATCTATTTCATTATTGATTTAATAAAATCTTCCATCAGAAAGCAGAAACTGTTGGCCATGCAACACTTAAACTGATAAATTACTTAAATAGGAGCTGAGACTGAAGAAGCAACTTTTAATTAATTACCAACTGAAAATTCTGTCCCCAGTTTTTGTTGTGGTATATGTTTTAAGTCAGTTTATGGCTTCTTCTGTAAGAAGTGCCTCAACAAAGTTCTCAAATCCTAGAATCAACCAGGCAATATCTTATCTCTGCAGTGTCATTATGGCAACTCAAGTGACCGTCATAAAATTTAAAAGTAAAAATACTTCCCGTTATGCTTCAATCATCATTATTATGACTCAAGTGTTGGAGAGAGTGAGAAAAAGAAGAGAAAATGGAAATCACTTCACTTTACAAAATCAGTTAGTTGTTGGACTCCATGATCTTAATGGTCTTTTCCACCCTTAACAATTATATGATTGTAAGGCATGTATTTATTTTAATCAGTATTACTGTAATTTGGGACAGGATTATTTAAAACCTGTCTCATGCCATTTATCTGCATTTTGGTTTTGAAATACAATCTTTTGGGGTGGTGCAGACTGACCAGAGTAAATGCTTCTGGAGGTGCATGGGGGCCTTTATTTGAATAGATTTTATCTGGTGTAATGGCGCTTCTAACAAGTATCCCAGGAAGCTCAGCTGTCCATGATCAAGGAATCTGGTTTGACTGAAGGTTATAACTGACTGAAGGTTATAACGTAACAAGTTACGATGTGCAGTTAGCATTACAGGAGGCAGGGTCCATCAAGCAGCTTGCCAGTCAGCCAAACGCTTCTAAGGGCCATACAGGCAGGGCCCAGGGACAGTTTAAGAACACTGAAGAGCTGAGCTGCCAGATCCTGCCTCCACTGAAAATGCAAGAGATCAAGCTGGACGTGGTGCTCGAATTCTGCACAGACCAAAAAGATTTGGATGCACACTGCATCCAAATTTCAGGACTAATTACCAAGAGTCCTAGTGGACCGTAGGACTCTGCCAGTAATATCATACACTACCACAATTTACTGTGGAAATTACATTTTTTCCTGTTCTGCAGACTAAAATTATCCCTGTTTGACAGATGGAGAGGAAGCAGAACTTCAGTGACATGAAGCAATTTTTGTAAGGCCATGTTGTGTTCTTTTCACTGACATAAAAACACTAATTCATATTCCTTGGCTCTCAAGCTAGTTCTGGTTCCCATTCTTATTCTTACATCTTAATCAAGTGATCATTTTTCAATGTTTATAGAGATTTCTCCTCCTGATATAATGATAAATGGTTGCAAGCATTTAAGTAGCTTGTAACCTTCTGTTATGAGATAGTAGTGGAATGTACTTGAAATAAAGGCCAAAATCAATTTTTGAAAGCTGAAATGAAGATATAGAAGGAGCTCACTCTTCTGGTAAAAGTACTTACGTGCCCAGTTGTTGACAGCTCTGCTAAACAGATTTCAGAAAAGTATTTCATAGTGTACTCATGATGAGAAGTGCTGCTGAATGGCTCATTTCATGTAGAGCAAAGCACTTACTTCTCAGCTTCAAATAAATCTTTGATCAGATTGTTCACACAAGTGTTATTGAAGGCTTGTCATGGCTGATATGGCCAGAAAGTATCAAACAAGGAGGGTAAGCACATATGCTCTGGTATCACTGAAGCTATCAGAATTTTCCCATTATTACATTAATAAAACAGCATAATTATGTTTAATTTAGGGGACTAATAAGAAGTTACTTGCAATTTTTTAAAAAAGTTTGGGGGGAAAAGTGCATTTAATTAATTGAATACACTTGATTTACTAGGGTTCCTAAATAAATTTTTAAGTAAGGTTTTAAAAATCTTACAGCAAACAGGTTGTTCTATAATTGCCAAAAAAAGACAGTATTAAAACAGCTTTTAAAACTTACCCTACAATGTCCCCAAACTCATAATTTTCTTGCACTTACAATATTGTGAAATTGTAATATAAAGGTAAATAAAGAGGAATTTTTAAAAAATGTGTTGTCTTTTTATCACTCCAGTCTACTTCCACAACAGAAAAGAAGCTGAAATTATCTAGTAGGCTATCAGCTAGGAAATTATCTAGGAGAAAGCAGAGCTTATTAAAAGGGAGTGGAATATTTTTAAATGATCTCTTTGAAGTTTTCAGATGAGACAGAATAGATTTTTCAGTGCTGATATATGTAATCTACTTTAGAGTGAAAGTGAAAAATTAAACTAATCATATGTCTCATAGGAGTCCAAAGTAATTTGCAACTTAAAATGAAGCATCACTACAGGTTTCTCAATGGCCATTGATGTCCAAAAGAGCAAACAAGTCACTTAAGGGGAAGAAAAGAATAGTAAATACATTGTGATGGAAAAATCTGTCATTGTTTGTATTGACACTGCACCATCAGCTGCATGGTCTTCACAGCTACATTTCAGAAAGGATATCACAGAGGTAGTTAGAGTGGTTTGAGAGAAAAAGGTAAATCAAAAATAGATGGGAATGGAATCAAGGGAATGGAAAAACTCTTACATGAAGACAAGTTAAAAATATAAGATATTTTTGCTTTAATGTAGAGATAAATAAGAACGTGGTAGATAAAAATAGCATTATGAACTTACTTGAAACTTTGTCTGCAGTACTTTTACAGGAAAGAACAAGGCAACATTCAATTACATTGAAGAACGGGCATGCAAAAGTAATGAGGCTCTACACTGGACAGCTAATATAATCTTTGTATTCCTCCTGCACGAGGAAAATTATGAAGGCTGACAAGCGATAGTCAGAGTTTGTCTAAATAACAAATAGCCAGAGATTTAACTGCAGTCAAAGCTCTCTGAAAGGTATTTTTATGTATTTAAAAAAGTCTCCATTAGATCAGGAAAAAATCTAAAGCACGTGTTGGGCCAGAATAGAAGACACAATGTTTCCCTCATAGGCTGGCTGCAGAGGTCTTACATATTCTTCTGAAACACCTTGTACTGACTGCTGGCAGATAAAAGGAATCCTTGGTCTGATTCAGCTGCCAAGTTCCTGATTAGTTCTGGGACACATCAAAATACTAAGTTTTTGACCTTACCTTCCAGAAATGTATTAATTGCTTTAACTGCACTGACAATTAATCATCATGATGCAAAATACTAAAGTAGCATGTGCCTGATGATGAATTTCAGACACTAATTTAGAAGGCTGGAATGCACCTTTAAGTCTGTTTGCAATGGCCTGCACTATGTGTCAGAAGAGCTGCAGAGCCTCCTTCCAGGCCACCTGCAAAGGCTGTATCTGCCCTGAGCCCTCTGGGCTGGATTCTCACCACGTGGCTCTCCCTGACATGATGTGTTTTTCTTCAGCCTCCTGCACTCATCAGCTTGGCTCTGCTCCAGAGCCTCAGCTCTGTCCTCCTGCAGGCCCCAGGGTAGAGCAGCCCAAAGGATTAGGAGAGGTTCTCCCAGCAAAGCAGGATTTCTTGTGCAGTAGGTATCTTGAAGCCTCAAACAGGAGAGGCCTCTGTAAAACTGTGTCAAAGGGAAGTGTCCTCTGGCCGTAGCTGCTTGAATTTTTGAGGTATCTTTGCTCTTTTTCCATAGGGAGATTGCTTTGTATTTGAGACAAGGGTGGGGTACTGGGACAGTCTTCTTTTAAGCGAGGTGCCCCTTTGGTGAGGATCAGGCTAGGTGTGGGTAGAAGGAAGTAATTTGAGACTATTTCTGTTTCAGAAGTCTTCAATTAAAACACATCAGAATACAAATTGCTCAGTTTATATTAGTATTAAAAAAAAAAAAAAAAGCAGTTATAGAAGAGTGAATACACTTCTTCCAGATATTACTATTCCTAACATAGTATTTAAATGGTGAGCAAACTGCTTTTATTCTGGTACAATGGCAGTCTGTGGTTTATATGCTCTTAACTTTTCAAGCTAAACCCTGGACCTTATGCTAGGGTTAATTTTAACCAGCTCATGACAGCAAACTTTTCACCGCTTGGTTTACACTAGGGTTTGGAAAGGTGTGTCCTAGAATGACTATCATGCCTCTGTATCCCCAGTTGTCTGTTCTGTGTGTGCTGTATGTTGTATTGTGTACCTTTAAAAGCAGTTCTGAGGATGAGCAGAGAAAAAGATGCGCGCAGTTTGTTTTGAAAAGTGTTCACTCCTCCACATTCCTTTTTCCTCCTTCCTCGGGACTCTGTGGTCGTCAGATACATGGAGAGCAGCCAGGGAAGGATTTTTTCCTTTTACTTAGTTTAGCTAGCTGAGGCAAAGAAGCTTCCTAGACCTTTTTTTCATTTTTTTTTTTCCTTTTTCTTGAAATTGTTAAAATCTGCTCTGAACTGAAAACCCAAAAAAGGACAGGGATCTAGTACCCCTGTCCCACCGGGGCCTGGACCTCAGCATTTTCCAGCACTGAAAAACCTGAAACTGATAAAAGACTGAAAGAGAGCCGAGATAACTCCTGGCGAGAACTTCCTCAGTTTTGCCATCTCTTTGGAGCAGCAAGAGGTTTCATTGTTAATTTTTTTTTTCATTCCTCATGCTTGTAGGCATTTTGTTTGTTAAAAAAATAGTTTTTTCCACTTTTCTCTGAGGAAATTCTTTTTCCCGGACCAACTGGGAGTGGGGCCGTTTGGGTTTGCTCCCCAGAGGAGCCCCATTCAGAGGTTTCCTCCCAAATTTACCCTAAACCAGAACAAGGTGTTAATAAACAGTGCATGCTAAACTAAAGCTTTCTCTAGCAGAGTGTCAGTAGAGTGAGCAAAGCTACAGGGTACATAAGGATAACAGCTGCCAAGTGAACTGAAGGATTTTTCACGATGGGGTATCCTTTCCTCCCCATTCCCAGCCTGGCAAGATGGATATGATATTCCTGCCAGCAAATGCCACTGCCTGAAACTCTTGCATGCCAGAAAGCTGACTATTTGCAACACTCGGTTTCCACACAGCATGTGCATAAGGAGGCCAGATTTCCAAACGGCAGAGTTTGCCTTACAGGTGGGGCCACATCACTCAGATATCCAGGGAGTTACACAATATCATTACCAGCCTCCTACTTTCCTGCCAGAACATGGTCACCAGACTCCCCAGGGTTGATGGTTTGGCTTTTATTTAATTGTGGTCTCAATTATGCATAATGCTCTCCCGGACATCTAGCCCTTGGGTTAACTTTAACATATAGTAGATATTGCACATTCTTCAGTAAATTGTCTGCTATCATGAAGTCAGGAGAAATGCCCCAGGAAAAGACTGTGCCTTTGCTATGTGAATGTATGCAAAGCAATTGGAATGAAATTACTTCTCCCCTGGGGAAACCTGTCACAGAAAAAACTTTGACATGTAATGGCACCTACAAGAGTCCACCAAAGTGAATGACTGTGGGACAGCCCCACTATGCCTTCCAGAACCCAGATCATGTAGGCAGCATGTGGGCTGCAGCTGTTGCTCATGTCTGTGGCATGTTTCCCTCCTGTCATGTTCACACAGGTGCCATTGCAGTGTACAGTTTTCTTTGGAAGTGTGTGACTCTACTTGTTTACGTTTAATTAGTGTATTCTTTATTTATCATTGTTTGCAAAAGAGAATGGAGCCCCTGCACCTTGCCCTGCTGGCCCATTAGCATGGGAGGCAGGAAGGCAGCAGCTGTGGGAGCCCAGGGTAATGTGGGAGGACAGGGCAGCATGGGCTACACTGCACCAAAGCCAGGTGCTCCAGCAGGGAGCCCTGGTGGGGGGACACCAGGCACACTCGTAGAGTGACAGGCAGAAGCCAATCAAGAAGCTGATCATTTCTGACCCTCCCAGCTGCCTGATGAGCCACAGCCTGGTCTCCCCCACGTTACAGCATAAGAAGACAAAGAATTCAAAAGGGACATCAAACAGATTTTTCTCTGAGTAAATCCCAGTCTAGAAGCCTGAAGCATTAGGGAGTGGCAAGTCAATTATTTTTTCCTCCAACTGCTAATCTTCCTTAGCTTTCAGCTGTCTTTTTGCTGATTCTCGGAAGGAATGGCTTGTAGGTGTCTATTGCGGAAATTTGAAATGATTTAAGATGAATGTTTAAGTGTAGCATGACTTTCAGAACTAAGTTATTAATATATTACTAATTTTCTCAGCAGTTAATACTTTAAAGGACTCTTAAAATTTACTAGCACATTTCATATATTATAGTTTATGCAGAAATGCCAATTAGCCCACACAATGTGCAGTCATATAGATGAGGATTAAGTCTCTACAGCCACTGGAATAGCAGAGATGCAATGACCTGAATATCGTATCCTTAGTTCCTTTGCCTGTAATTAAAATAAATTCACCAGTAAAGTGCCTTTCCTCATTTTATTAATCCCTTCTCTACAGTCTTGGATCTCTGTTGTTCAACCAAGTAGGACAGATGGCATATATTTTCTTGATTTTTCAGACCTGACTTCAGACCTGCAAGGGCTGCCCAGCCAAGCTTGATAAGCTGGGGGTTTGGAAACAGGATACAACCATCCTGGATATGTGCAATAAATTTTCAGTTATGCAGAAAATGCCAAGGCATGTAACCAACCAGCTCTCCAGCTCCTATTTCTTGCATATTTGTCTTCCTTGCACATTTCTGAATATGCATTATGTCTCCTCTTCTTTATTCAGTGTCTGCCCTTCCACATTACATTTTGTTTGTTGCTGTGTGCTAGCCCACAAGTACAATCAGTGCAGAGCTATGGAAGATGTTCTTTCGGGCCTGGAGCAGAAGCTGAGAATGAAGGACTTGTGACCTTGTCTGCAGTCACAGAAGCATGGATCAGGATAGGATGACCAAAACGTTTTAAGAGGGAGCAGAAGTTACGGCTTCCATACTGTCCTCCTTGTTACCGGAGGCACATTGTGAAAGTAAAATCCTATGTTCTGACTCTAGTTGCTGTGGATTGCACACATTTTCACACATACTTTGTTTCTGGTTTGCATTTCAGAGCTGCACAGCTGCCATTGGAACTAGGGAAATGAGCAGAGCTGTAGATGCATGTGGTTAGCTGACTAGGAGAATACTTGAAACTGCACTAAATCCTGATGTGGCTATCAGCCACACGACTCAAGGATATCAGAAAAAAAGGCATAAGTAACAGAGGCTCTGTGAGACCAGCTGTGGTAAATGCTGTGAATCAATTCAGATTTCAGGTTGGCAAAGTATTCATTACAGTAATCCCTTTTTCCCTGTGAAATTAGTTAAGATTTAGACTCAAAAAAAGGAGGAATGCAGTTCCTTGTTTATCCTCAAAGACAAGAAATGCTGTATACTTCTTCTGCTATTTTACAAATGTAAAAATTAAGGTTAAGGAAGGGAGCCTGACTTCACTGCGACAATAGAATTTCAGGAGTAACAGGATGCTTATGCTGGAAGTTGCAGGAAGACTAAGCTGTGTTTTGGTTTAGAAATCTTGTCCCACCAGCTGAGTTATTTGTAACATTACAGTCCTTTGTGCACCTCCTTACATATAGCTCATTTTTAAGAAGGAGAGGTCTTAAAATTGATGAAATATTCCTTTAAGAAGCTCTGAAATCAAGGAGTACTAGAAACCTACATGTAAATGAAATTATGGAGAAGGCACAAATCAATTTGTTGGGAAATAAGCCAAGAGTCATGGTGACAAAAGGATCTCTTAGTCACCATCTCACAATCCTATAGTAGGTCTATGGAAGGAAATATATCTAGTGACTTAATAGGCAAAATTGATAGCATTAGATCAGTGCTGAGAAGCAACTGTAGAGTCATATGTATAAGATGGAATTACGTTAAAAGTAGAAGGCTGCAGGATTTAAGGATTTGAAATATTAAGCTTAGAAAAACAGAAAATTCGGAAGTCAAAGCTACCAGACAGTTGGTCTTTGGCACAGTATCACTTGCTGCACTAGGGGAAGAACAGTGGCATTTAATTGGCATAGCTGTGTGGTTTGAGCCATGTACAGAGATGCATTTGTCCTGCTTGTAAAATCACCAAAGTATCTTCAAGTTATGCATACTTTTTTTTTTTTTAAGGCCTTTAATGGCTAGCCTAGGAAGGCAAAGATCGTTCAGAGTCTTTTCTTCAGTATCCATCCTGATATGTGTCAACAACAGCAGACAAGATGAGAAGAAACTTGTTAACAGATTGCTGGAAAGTACCATGGTACTCATGGTCATTTCTGTAACAACAGTGAAACAATTAACTGTTAACAAAAGGTGGACCTGCTTTCCATTTACAGTACTTCTGTACAGGTAACACAGACTTACTGTCAGCTGTCACTCAATATTATGACACGGCCAACCCTGAGAGGGGCACTCAGTGTTTGTTCTACTAGCAAATCTCATTCATAGGTCATGGCTCCATGAGGTATTTTTGTAGTGCTTTTAGCTGCTAGATTGGGAAACAGCATAGGAAGTGTCCCTTAAGGTAAGTGCTGTGCTGTGGACAGGCCACTGATCTCTACTCCTCCCAGGCAGACAGGAGCCTTATCACCCTTAAACAATTTATCATCGGGTGCAAGTTCCCTTCATATCTGCTTCGCCTGATCCTTGAGTCAATCAGGGTTACCATCAGAGCTCAGTCTTCTGTTAGTGCTGCTTCCTGCTCCTCTGAAGTCAGTGGCAACAAAATTCTGCTGCCGGGAGTGTTTTTCATGAGCCTTTCAGTCACTCTTTTTCTCTGTTACCTCAGCTTTTTGCAGAATTTACAGCAAATGCTGAGGTAGACAAAGAATGAAAGACAAGGTTTTAAAAAACACAAATCTATTTGTCTCCTTGGCAATAAGCATTCCTTATGGCTGGTACCTTTTATCATCCTAAAATTGAAAATCTGGTAATATTGCTCAATCCAATTGGTATTAGATGTATCCTTGCTCGTATCTGCCTTGCTGGCTTATGGGATATGCTGAGAATGTTTTGGTAAACATGACAACTATCTTCAATATTTCTGTGTGAGTGATTTTAAAAGCATATTTTAATGCCCTCTTAATTCCTATTCAAAACAGCCTCTACCTCTATACTCTGCTGGTTTCTTTTGGTTCCTAGGATAATCTAGTAATCAAATCAGCATGAAGTCAAACAGAACATCGTAATTCTGTGAGTGCGCTAATAAACACAGTAACTCTCTCAAATAATACTGCAGTATAAAGATACATATTTTCATGGCTTATATTTACTGAACATTGAATTTGAATAATAAGTGAGTGGGAAAATGACTACATACACAGGAAAGAACAGAAGAGATGCAGACAAGTGAAAAAGAACAAATGGCTTAGAAGCTAATAAAAAGTCCACAGAAAGAAAGCATTAAGAAATTGTTGATGCAGAAAGTCAAGGAAATAAACAGCAATTACAGATTTAAATACCTAATTAATGTTATCTTGTTACAAAAGAACACCTGCAAAGCACTGGCGGCTGGTCTTTTTACAGTTACTGGTTGGTGGAATAAAAATAAAGGGAGAAAAATGTCACTGCCAGTGTGGTTAAAAGGAGTTGACAAATTGACTTTAAGTGCTCCCTCACATGGTGACTATCCACACTGTTATTAGCTCAGCCCATCCTTGCAGATGCTTGTGTTTCTTTTAGTGCTCAGTGTTATGATCCTTTAATTCCTCCTCACTTTGTTCTATATCATGTCATAGGCTTAGTGAAACACAATTCAACATAGTGAACTAAATCTGCCAAAGGAAAAGCAGGAAAGATTTTCCAATTTTACTATATTTCCTTTAATTTTAAAAGTTATTAAAACTTAAGTTTTAGATACTGACAAAATACTTGTATTAATGAAGTGGGATTTTTCAACATTTTATAATACTACAGAGCCTGAGTCAATATATTATCATGTATAAATCTTACAAGATGTGTGCTGAGGGTTGGTTAAATCCCAAGACTTTGTTTGGACCCTCTACTTGCAGACTAGCTTATGGAATACTATTGTAGTGAAATAAATACATCAAACATGCTGTTATAGCACATGGAAAATCTTATATATGTACTGGAACAAGCAGAGGGTTATAGCAGTTGTATTGTGACTGTACCTGCTGACTGACTTGGAACAGGATGTAAACACTCATGTAGCAGGAAGGCTCAGCATATGATCCAAAATAACATGCCAGAAAGGTTTTATTTTGCTTTTCAGTGAAAACTCAAGGTAGACACTACAAAATATTTTCACTAAAATAGTAAAACTGTGCCCATTCTGTCCCCATCATGCAATAGCCTGCTCTCCAAGCTGTCCTCTAGAGGACTTGAAAAATATAACACAGCATTAGTGTGTTTTAAGTAAGTGGCATTAATTTAAAGATAGGCAAAATGGGGAAGGGAGGGGGGAGGTGATATATTTTGGAATTCAATGCAGCTCTGTGTGTCTGATTCTGCTTAACCACAGCTCATGTGAAGAGATTTTTGTGTTTGAAATTATATAGCTACAGGACACTGCCTGCCTTGCTCTGTCATTTCCTGAAAAAGTTCGCTATGGTGCAGGCACATCTTATTCCAGAAGTGAGGCAGCAGCTCTGTTCCCCCTTTGTAAGGGCCACAGCATATGACAAGCAGCACAAATTGAGCTCCAAAGAGAAGACTGAGGAACCTGAACTGGTTGTGGTGAGACTGGAGAGCACTGACCTCATTGAAGAGAGATGGGGTCAGCTGTTATAATGTCAGTGTTTCTCTTCCCGAGAGCAGAACAAAAGTAAGTGTACTTGGTGATCAAATCCACTGGAAGGTGCAACAGGATAAAGAAAGATAGTATTTACCTTACTTGAACTATGTCCCTGTAGTTCCCTTTCTTACTCCCCCTGCCAACACTATGGCACCAAGTCAGCTGCATCTTCATCTGCTGATATCGTAAGTGCACAGTTAGAAATGAGCCCATTGTGGTTTGCATTATTTCATTTGTTTCTGTGACGAGTTCTTATTTCTAGAAGCAGCATTTTCTTCCTGAGGTTTAATTACTTAGCCTTTTAGTAAATGAAAGCCTCTTTTATTGATAAACAATAGCAAATAATGACAGTGATGAGAATGCTAGTTAAAAGATTATGACTAAAATTAAGTTATACCATTTTTTCCCTATGGAATATCCTTTCCAAGATTTCCATTATTGTATTGACTGAAACTTTTGGGATTCTTTGTTGTTGTTGTTTTTAAGGAAAGTCTGCCAATTTTAATTGCTATTATTCAGCTACCTTCATTTGCTTGGTTCAGAGTACTCCTATTTAGTTTAGCTGTCTTGATATGGACCTCATCCACCAGGGAAACCCCTGAGCTTTTGCAGCTGTATTTATTCTGATCTTTTAGAAAGGGGGGATGGCAAACAGAAAGTAGTTTCCAATGTGCAATTTGTGTTTGCACATAAAATACCCAAATTCCAGCCTGGCCCCCTTTATTGTGTAGAAGGAAAGTCTTCCTCAGCACTGCAACAAAAGCCAGAGTGTAAGGAGGCAGCATTAGCAAAAGCTGTGTTATGCAGCAGTGCTTATCAGCATGTAGTGTGATACCTGAATTTGGTTAGTATGGAATGAAGACCACTTGCCTCAACAATAATGTGTTTTTAACTGGGAAATGAACGAAATAGTACAACTACACTGCCTGTGGCAAAAGGGTGCCCTCCACCAAAATTCTACTTCCAGAAAGATATTCATTGGTGTACCTGATTTGTTCAGGTCAGTTTTATAGAAATTCATTAGATGGTACATCTAATCAGTTAAAATAGCCTTATCCTATTTTTCTGTTTCAAATTTATATGAAGTTTAAATGTACTAGTTACAGCAAAATAGCAACAACCTGATGACAGAGCGAAAATCATAGGCTCAGCCCCTGCCTTCTTTTCTATGAGTCTGGTAATATTCCTTAGAAGTCAGACAAAACTACCACTGACTTCAGAAATGGATTGCAAGTGAAAGAAGCCCTCAGCACTGTGCCTCACAATATCCTCACAGGCAATCTCAGACAGCAGACTGGATGAGTGGACAGTGAGGTGGACTGAAATGACTGAATAGCACATCCCAAAGGGTCACAATCAGTGGCATGGGGTCTAGTTGGAGGCTTGTCACTAGTGGTGGTTCCCAAAGGGTCAACAGTCGAGTAATGTTTAACTTACTTGTCAGTGATTTGGATGAAGAGGCAGATGCCTACTCAGCAAGTTCACTGATGACACAAAGCTGGGAGGAGCAGCTGATACCCCAGAGGGCTGCACAGCACTTCAGGACTTTGGTTGGAGAGATGGGCAGACAAGAAGGGAAATATAAAAAAAGCAATTGCAGGATCTTGTAGTTCTGCATCTGGGAGAGAATAACCCCATAGACCAGTACAGACTGGGGACCTGGGGGTCCTGGTGGACAACATGCTGTCCATAAGTCAGCAGTGTGCTTATGGCCAAGACGGCAAATGGTATCCTGGACTACATTGGGAAACACACAGAAATGGATGCACAGGAAGTTCCACCTGAATATGAGGAAGAACACTTTTACTGTGTGGGTAACCACACACTGGAACAGATTGCCAAGAAAGGTTGTGGAGTCTCCTTCACTGGAGATATTCAAGAGCCCTCTGGATGCAATTTTGTGCTCTAGGATGAACCTGCTTGAGCAGGGAGGTTGGACCACATGACCTGCTGTGGTCCCTTCAAACCTGACCCATTCTGTGATTGTACACAAATGATATAAAACCACAAAACCACTAATACCTAGTGGTTTTTTTCTTAATGCTACATGCCTTTAAGAACTCTTCCTTCTAGGTCAAAAGAGACAAAGACGTTAGAGCTTTGGAATCTTTTCTAAAATAATCACCTCAACTCTACATACATATATTGTGCTAAAAATATGTTTCTAATAACCACTTTTAGTCCTGTTTGATAAAATGTTGATATAGTTATATCTAGATGGGGTCTACTGGGCTATTGCACAAAGAAACATACTAAGTTTTACTCGTATTTATATTACATTCTAGGTGCAGGCTTCCTATTTCTGTACACAGCAAGACCATGTGAGGGTGAATAACCCTCTCATCTTGTCCCTTGGATGCTGGAACTGACATTTATAAATCTTTGCACTTTTTATCAAAAACACAGTTGCTAAACAGCTAACCACTATCCCCCCCACAAAAGCCACTGTGGATGAGAATAATTGAAGAAGAGATAAATCCCTGAGCAGATTTTGCTTCTGTGTCCATGTTGCTGTGCCTGGATACAAAGCAGCTATTGGCCTGGGTTGACCAGCTGATTTGGAGGGTGGATGGGAGTTTTGGGTATCAAGAGAGAGACAAAGGCTCTGAAGAATACAAATGGGCTGCAGCCACTAATCAGAGTGTTACTCACAGGAAGAGGTAAAATGATGACACTGGTCAAAGACTAAATGCAACATTTAAATCAAGATGTATATATAATATTTTGTGCAGTAATATAATACATATACACATGACACAGCATAAAAAGTTTGTTGGTGCTTTTTGTTTCCACGGGAGGAGTAAAAACAACCCCCTTTTCATAGCTGGGATGAAGGTACTCTCATTTTTCTGTTGATTAGTTATACCACATGAACTTGTGAAAGAGGGAGCACATGCTGGGGTTGAAATAAAGCTGGGAAAACTTGAAGTGTGGTTCTCTCTCTCAACAAGCCCAGAGAAAACAGAAATAGAATATTGTGTTTCCAAGTCAAAAAATGCTTAAAGCCGTGCCTAACTAATCTACTGTGTCAGTGCCCATAATAGCTGTGCCTGTATCAGAGGGAGGAGATAAGATGGTCAGCTTCTCTTTGTGGAGTCAAGACTGTATTTACAGGTCACAGTAAACTGTCATGTTCACTACAGGGCATAAATAGTTGTAGTTACCCCAGCAGGGATTGTGGTCCATTGAGTTATCACTTCAGCTTTCTGGTATCTTTCCCATTTTACTGATTTAAGTGCAGTAATATGTGACCTATAATCATGAGAATTTTGACACAGCCAGTATAGCTAAGGGAATCTTTAATTACTACATAGAGCTTTAAAGATAAACTTATATCAAACAATTATTGTGTGTCTGATTTTACCTAGTCCTTATATTTCACTTCCAAGTCACATAAAAAATGAAATAACCTTATTCTTGCAATGTAATTATGAAATAAAAAATGGACACTTTGGTTTAAAAATGTCAGAATATATATGTGATAATTTGTGGAAATGAAAATGCTCATTTAATAAATTCAGCATTAATTTAGCAATATTTTCAGTCAACCCAAATGTATATTTTGGGTTAAAATGAATTTCTGTACAGCTGTGATATAAGTTCAGTGGAATTCATAAGGAAGATATTTAAATCTCTGATATGAAAATACAAATTTTTTGCCATCCTGTTAACTGTCCCCTAGCTCCTAGGCAAATAGTGATTTACATCTAGATGGGGGTCTTAAAACCCAACACAAAATAGTGTTGGCTTCATTCAGATATGAACACAAAGTATTACCAAGTAACTACCAGATGACATTGTGACAGTGATGTTAAATGCTTTGAGAAAAATCTGAGATGACCAGGTGAATGTTCTTCTGGGCAGACTGTAATTACCTTGGAAGCTGTCTGAAAATAACAAAAGCTGGAAGCTGGCTAGAAAATAACAAAATTTAGTTATGGTAGTAATTTCTGGAGTTTTGGGGACTGTGGTTTGATAAGACAGCAAATGACTCCCAGGCTGCCAGGACTGGAACACAGCTTGCAAACACGAGATGAGAAGAGGTACTGATCTTGCAGAAGTTCACACTGACAATGCGAATTCCCTGTAAATGATATGACAGGTCAGCATTGCAGTAGCTGACTTTTTATGCTAGATTAGAGCTCTCATTGCATGGAGAATCAGGTATTGTCTGTTCCCTCACAGCTGACACAAAGCTGGCAGAGACTCCAGATTGCATGTTCATTGGCAAGTCAGGCACACCAGTGTGGCTGGTCAGAGCTCAGATTTCACTGAGCATTGGAGACAAGGCCTGGCTACTGAAAGTCTGCAGTCCCACAGAGTGTGTCTAGATGCTGGGCAAACAAGATGCATACAGTATACAGTAAATTTTGGTGTTATGCAGGTTTGAAAAGCCCCTAAACTAAGTAAATTCTAATGTGACTCTATAGCCCAAACCTGGCCACATGAATAGGCACGAAGTAGGTGTTTCTGAAGGACTGGTTGAAGCGTGACACACTATCTAGTTTAAGATAAAACCAGCACTTTTTCCAGCTGCCTATCTTTGCTCAGAGTTCTGCAAACCTCATTACAAGGGTTTTTTTTTCAGGATAATTTATTTAAAATTGGTATGAAAGGTCCTGACTACTCTTACTGTAGTTTGAGTGGTCCTAGTTCAGTGTAGAATACATTCAGGTAGTTAAGCAACACTGCAGTCAAGGGAACTATGATGGTGTCATAATTAGGACATACATTTTGGCACACTTTCTTTAGAAATCTAGAGCAGGAAGCCAAATCAAAGTGAACAATAAAGACAAAGGAAGCATGGAGTCATACTGACTCAGGCAATCCCTGCTTCCCCCCACCCCTCTGAATCGTCCTCATAGGGCAGTTCTTCAGCTCCTGACTTATATTGGAGCTCAGGACAAAGCAAAAACCATCCCAAGGCTTTGTAAACCCTTTTTTCAGCTAGGGCTATTTGTTCACATATCTGTCCATGGCAGCCAAATTAATTACCATGCCATGTCTTTCCAAGTGACAAAAATTGCTTGTCTGCCAAGATAAAACACTTGGAAGGCTATGAAGTGATGTAACCTGGGACACCTCTGTATTGCTGTATTTTAAATGCTATTACACAGAGCTTTGCTAGTGGTTTGAATTCAGGGCATGTTGTTTGGTAACTGGGTGAAGCCAGACTAGTCTCTTCAGACAAATACAACCCCACACAGGAGTCAGGACTGATGTGACTGGCCCAGCATAGCTTTTGTAATGAAGACTGCTACTCTGTTAGTGTGATTCTTAGGTGAAATTATTAGTAAAGCTGGCAAACTAGTAGCACAAGAAGCTAGAATGGAGCACAAAACTGTCGTGACCAGCAGGTAGAAGACATGTTAGAAGAATGACAGCTCATTGCCATGACTTGCACTGTCACTTCCCCAGTGCCTATGGTCCTTCATCTTCCCCAGGAGGGTACAGAGCAATCACACAACACCCAGGCAGTTCTTGGCCTTCTGCTTGGCACATCATTAGCAGTCTAATGATACTGACCTATGGAAATGGGGCTGGCATCAATGCTTTTATAAATATCAACCACAGCCCTCTCTTCTGCTTAGGCACAATGCATTTCAGATTTGGATAACAAGAAGTCTCAGTGGATTGTTTCATTGGCACCTGTACTACCCAGTTCATTAAATGGACTGGTCCGGAGTCCTATCACAGATGCCTATGTGCAAGCCTGATGCTACTCCAGAAATATAGTAGACTAAATGAATTTTTTTTTAAAAAAAAGGGCTGATTGTTTTCAAATTTTCAGCAATCCTCTAAAACAAGAGGCTTTTCTGCAGCTTTTCCTGTTTTGGTGGACAAACTCCTCAAGGTGGCCAGCAATATGGCTCAAAGTGTTGAACTAGCAATGTGTAGGCTGTCAGTTACCTCTTTTCCTTTTTGAAATGGTAACGTAAGTTCAGCAACTTTTGGGGAATCTGTGCATCTGTTCTTGTTTATCTGTTACTTACTCTTGTTAGTAATTCAAAGTGCCCAGGCTACGCATTTGAAGAAACAGTCAGTTTCAGCCCTTTAACTTCTTTTAGGACAGCCAATATTTTAGCACTATTTTGGAGTAAGTTCCTTCCAGATATGAGACCTCATATGAAACCACAGTTTTTAAAGTTCTACTGGGCTCCATTTTATTATATTACAACTTTCGGGGGCAGGAAAGTAAAACACTGTGGTAATATCTCCCTTCAAAGCACAATATCCAGGCATTCTTATTCCGTAGTCATATCTTGGCTACAGCTACAGTCTGAATTTAATTAAAAGCTTTTAATTGGTCATCCTTCCAAACATTTCTGAGCTGTCATTCATTTTCAGATACGCCTAGAGATCAACTGTCCTAACATAATTTTAGTCTGACACAAAAGTCAATTACACTTAATTGTCAGCAGGAATTAACCTCTTATGCATCATCAGATTATTACTGTTGCTAGGTTCATTTTGCAAAGATCTTTCCTTTATCTGTACATAAGCAAAGCTAAGCACCAGCACTTGTGAGTCTCAATACTGACTGGGAAATCACTACTTGATTGGAATGAGAACAGTCATAAATATTGAATGTACTTCTAAACTGATTGGAATATTGAAATAGGCTGCAAAAAGACAGGTCACCTTCAGCTGTGGGATGTTCTGATTAAAAATACCTTTGCCTTAAACACAATTATTAATGAAGTAAATGGTTATCTGTGTATTGACAGATATGAAAACAATACCTAAAGAACTTTTAATCAGATTTCAAAGTTGATGCTTCTGAGGCCGTTCTGAGGATGTGCCTCATACCTCCATATAAAACTCCCTTACACACATCCATTCAGAAAATGGAGTGATCTGGATGATTTGAGAGGTGTATGTGTAAGTACAGGAGCCATCTCAGGTGTTTGTGAGAATGTGCTGAGAGATAAGCTCCCAGGGGAAATTCTAGGGGAGTTCTAGGTCAGCTGACTAAGGGGTGAAATCTGACTGTGAGAACAAGGCAGAGAAGTTGGAAGGAAGAAGGATAGACAATTTTCAGTACTGGATAAAATAAGTCTTGATGATTTGAGTGAAAAAAATGTTTTCTTATGCTCAGAAAATCTTATTTTTATGTGAGGAATTTTTCATTAGGGGTGTGGAACTCATGGTCTCCTTTCCCTCTGATCTGAAATTACAGCAAAGCCTGGATTTTGACAGCTCATGTCAGAGAAGAACCCTGAGACAATGTGAAGGAAGAGATGGGGCCAGGCAGATCTGGCAGAAAAAAAAATCACACGTTTTCCCAGACGATTTGGAGGACTTGGTGTCTGTACCCTCTCTCCCCAAGAAGCAATCGCAAGAACTGAATTGGAATAATAATACAGACACTTAGGAAATTGTCTCATCAATAAAACAGAAACACTCACTGGCAGGCTTACCTGCATGGCTCGTCAGCCATCCTGCCAAAGAATTTCCTGAAACTTCCCTGAAATGTCCTAGATGGAAATTATCTCCATATAAAGAAGTTTTTTGCTTCCTTTAAGTTGATGTGGCATTTCCCACAGCTTATGTTTGACTTATGATTTTATTCAGCATAGAAATGTCAGCACAGACATGAGGAGCTGTGCAATTAATTTTTCAGGAAGGGCAAATAGAGCCAGTGGGGTGCAAAGAGGAAGTTAGCATAAAATATAAAAGCAGGATGATAAAACTCTGAAGTATGGCACATGCAGAGGTCTGTGTCTCAGTATTCAATAGCCTGATGGAAAATATGATGATACAGTGAAGAAAACAGAAGCCATTTAAAATAAACTTAAACTGAGGCAGGGCAGAAAACCAGTGATGATACAGGAGCTACACTTTCAAATAATTTTGTGTGTGTCGGGACCACCACAAGTACAGTCCTGTGGCTATAGCTATACTAAAGCCTGCTGTAAAGTTTAGTGGAATCAACTATAGTTTTCCTCTCACAGCATCTCTCTAGCAAGACACGGCAATGAGATAACGAATCAGAGATAAAAATCGACGTAAAATGAAAAAGGTTTTCTTTAGTCAGGAATGCAAAGCAACAATCCTAACCTCAATCTTATTGCTGGATGAGTCGTGTGCTGACGCTTTTCCATGCTAAATTTACACCTGTTTGCGGCATCGGCGTTGAGAGTAAAGTCATTGAATGTCTGAAAGTCCTTCCACCCGGAACAGTCCCGTTCCCGGTTGAACACTTGAAGCCGGGAGTGCCGGGAGCAGCGCTCTGGGCAGGGGTCACTCCCGGGGACCAGACTGCGGAAGCCGACCCCGGCCCGCGTGGCTGTGCAGAATTCAGAGGGCTTTTCAGTGCTGCCACCTGCCTACCCCAGTCGGGCGACAGCCTTTGCAGGCTGGCCGGGTCCGCGGCTGGGCGGCAAAGGGCGGGGGTGACACGGCGCGGAGCGGCCAGGGCGGCGGGGCCCCGGGCCGGCGCTGAGGAGAGGCTGTGCCCGGTGGGTACGGCGCTGCTGCCGGCGGCCTCGGCCGCGGTGAGCGGCCCTGGGACGGGGTCCCTCCCGCCCGGGCCGCGCCGCTTCGACGCCGGGCTTCGGTGCCGGGCTTCGGTGCGGTCTTTCGGCAGGGGAAAGGGGCGGGCGAAGGCGGCTCCGGACCGCCCGGCGGGGCCCGGGGCGGCGGCGGGAGCCAATGGGTGCCGGCGCGGCCGTGTGACAGGCGGGGCGGCCGCGGCCCCCGCCGGGCGGGGAACCTGCACGGCGGCGCTCGGCAGCATCATCCGCGGCTGCGGGGCTGACACACGCCTCCGTCCTCCCCTCTCCCGGCAGCCGCTCACACGCGCCTCGCCGCGGGCGGAGCGGAGCGAGGGGCGCCGCGGCAGACAAAGCAAAGATGGCAGGGATCCTCGCCTGGTTCTGGAACGAGCGGTTCTGGCTGCCGCACAACGTCACCTGGGCGGACCTGCAGAGCACGGAGGAAGCCGCCTTCCCGCAGGCGGAGGACCTCTACCTCGCCTTCCCCCTGGCCTTCTGCATCTTCATGATCCGGCTGCTCTTCGAAAGGTAACGCCGAGCCCCTCGCGCCGCCCCGGGCTTGTCTGGGCTGGGCGGGCCCAAGGGCAGCCGAGGAGCCTCGTCAGCCCGGCGTCTTCCCCCGCCGCCGCTTCTCTGCCGGCCTCGCCGGGCCCTTGCGTTATCCCTGCCCCCTCGGTCGGTCACGTAGCGGGCCCGATGCGAGAAGGTGGAGGGGTTCGAGAGGCGGCCGGCGCTCCGATCGCTGCCTTGCAGCGCGGCCCGGCGCGGGCGCTAGGAGGCGAGGTCTGCCCGGGAATGGACGCAGCCCTCCCGCCACCTGCTCCGGCCGCGGCGGCCGGGGGAGAAGGGCCCCCCGCTACCTGTGCACATTGGGGCGCCCGCCTGCGCCCCGCGGGGCTGAGGCGGGGTCCGGTCCGCCCCCATCGCGGAAGCTCCGCCAGAGGAGCGGCCGCGGCGGGAAGCGGTCCCGGCAGGAGAGTTTCGCCGTGCCCCCGCCGCGGCCGGAGCGGGGCCCTCGGGCGGGAACGGCAGTCCTCGGTGAGGGCAGCCCGGGGCAGCGGCGTGAGCAGAGCTGTGCGGGGCCGGTGCGGATGGTAACAGTGCCGAGTGTCGGAGCGCTCTGGGGCTGTCGCGATGTGGAAGCTTAGTGGTGAAACGCGCCAGACGCTGTTCATCTCTGAACCAAACTCGCCGTTCTTCGAGGCTGCTGAACTCATAAACCACGTTTCACAAATACGGTATATATGTATACTTAAACGCAAGGCGTCAGGGCAGCGGTGGGTGAGCAGCGAGTGTTCTCTGTTTCCGTGCGGGCGCCGAGCAGGGGCCGCCTGTCACGGGGCTGAAGCCCGGTGGGTGCTCGCTTGCGCACGCTGCTGCGCCGCCTGACAAAGGTGGTGTTCCCTCAGCGGCGGAGAACAGAAGAACGAGTCCTTATGCCAACACCTACATGTTTTCAGTGTTGTCTTCTTAGGCATGCTATTAGGGTAGTCAAGGGAGATAAAGGAAGACCGGTAGTTACTACATGCCAGAGAAAGGCTGTAAAGACACTTCAAAAATGATCAAACAGCTGATCTGCCAGGTACCACTTCAAATTTCCTAAGCACTCCCTCTCCCATGTTAGAACTTGCCTGTATTCCTAGCTTGGTTGAGAGGACCATGTTTATTTTGAAAAATAAGCTGTCACGGGCTGTTGTTATCTTCTGCATTGCTTTACAGATTTACCAAACAAGACAACAAAAGTTGTCATCTGCCTGGAAATCTGAGGTTGTGAAAAGTTAATGGAAACAACTGAGTTAAATACTGCAATATAGTTACTACTGGAGTAATGAGTACAGGACATGATGTCAAATAATTAAATTTTTTCTTTGCAATCTTTTGAGTTGAGTGTTGAAAGTGGATGCATGATATTGCATCTCTTGTCGTCTGAACTGCAATACGCATCTCAGCAGGACTGTGTTTTAATGGAGGAACAGTTAGTTAGAAAGATCGTTTGAACCTCAAGTTTAGGTCACATTTCTGGTAGTCCTGATGTGGCTCTTGTAAGCATTATTGAAGAAGCTACTCTGATTACATGGTAGTTTCTATCCACTTACTCTGGTGACCTGATGTATGTGAGAGACCCCCCAAAGATGTTTTATTAGCAATTACTTAGGCATTTTTTTTCCTTTTAAAATTAAAATCCGTTTCAAAACTCCTCTGTGAGAGTAGGATCAGGCTGTTTTGTGTGGGATTAATCCACATGGCCTGGTACAACAGTGATTTTTCATGCAGAGCATTTTATTAAAGCAGGCCAAGCAAAAGCAACTGGACCTGTTTCCACTGATGAACACAGGGGGATTTGATATGACTTTGAATGGGGGAATGATCAAGCTTTATTATTGCTTATTGGTAATTGATTTTTTCAGATTTCTGTGCTTTGGTTGCTGGGAGCTACAGAGATCCTTCAAGCACATCATGAATTAAAGGTCTGCAATTCTGCAAGATTTAGGAGGGAGAAGAGAGGAATATCTTTAAAATTGACTTTATTTCTTTCCTCTCTGTATCAAAACTTTTTTTTTCTTAACTCAAATTCTGGATGACTGGTATGTGTGCTGTGCATCCTGCAACATGCCCTTGCAGATGTTTAGCAGTTGCAATGGTAGCAGCTAAAAAAAAAAATACAAATAGATTCTGTAAAAGCTAGCAGGTTATTTTAGATCTATGACTGTACTGTAGTATTTATAACATCAGTGTATTCTCTATTTTGTTTTGTAAGATATCCTAGGTCAGTATAGGTGCTCTTGTAATTCTGTACACTGGTAGGTAAGCAGACACAAGGTGTTAAGAGTCTGATTATGTGGTTTATATCCATTACTTTCAGACTGCTTCATAGCAGTTGACTGCTAGGCTGCTGGAGTAGTTTGGTTTATTCCTCTGCTTCGTAGGAAGGGGTACTAACTTCATGAATCTTCGCAATAGTAAAAATATGGTTTGAGGGAGTTGGACGTTACATGTCTTGCTCACAAAGTTCTTGATAGGTTTGGGGAATACAACTTCCAATGCTGAAAGTTGATATATATTATTTTTTCTATATACATATGTATTTGTGTGTACATATTTGCAGGTGGAATTAAAATTATAGAACTTGGAAATTTTGTTCTTTGCATATGCACGTACTGTTTATAAAGTTAATCCTATGGAGAGTGGTGGTGGTGGTGTTGTTGTTTGTTACTGGTTTGGTGAATCAATTAATCAAGCCAAGAAAATAATCTGGACACCTTTTAGGGTTTTTTTCACCTTTCAAATGAGTTACATTTTATTGATTTCCTTGTCCTGCAATCCCTGACCAGTCCTCTTGAATGAAAGGAAAAGGCAGATTAGAAGATCAGTTGAATGTTCAGTCACCTCAACAAGTGGATCTGATGATGATGAGTGCTCCTGAAAAAAGCTTTGGTCTGAGGTATAATCTCACAGCCATGAGATTTATCTGCTGAGGTTATCATAGCTACAGATGGGGTGTTAAAATACTTTAACAGCCTTTTCTCTTTTCTGTTCCTTCTCATTCATCTCTTTCTTTAAACACAAAGTAAATTTTTAAAAATTATAATAACTAAGCACAAAGATAACGTTACCTGGAAATTTGGAAGATTGCAGAAGTTTAGCAATGCAGTAGGTAATGTGGGAACATATTTCCCCTTAGTATGTATCCATTTTGTGTGTCTTACTTCTTTTTTTAAAGGCATGTAAGCAATTAAGGATACCCCCATACTATACAATGCCTTCAGGTAATGTAAGTGCTCAATAATAAGTCTCTGTCTCCTTGGATCCTTTCCAGTTCTAATGTGGGAAAGACAGGTAAAAGCTGAACTGAAACTGGTCTTACTAATAGCAGGGTGTTGTAGTTTTGATTGGCCTAAAAAAGATAAAGAAACACCTGTTATTTTGGGCAAATACAGTTTTTCTTCTTTTGTTTATGGGATAACATGGCTTTTCTCCCTCTGTGCTGGACCTCACTGCTCAGGAGCAGCATCCTTTCCTAAACTCCTAAGCATGTACTCTGTGAGGAGTGTGTGCTTATACAAAAGCAGTATTCACTCAGCAATCACTGTGCTTGTTGGACACAGAGCAACTTCTGTGACACTTCTGTTTTAAAGACTTCTGTCAAGGAAAAAGTTGACCAAATCCTCCAAAAGGATTCCTGACAAAACAGATTTCTGATGTGGTCCAGCAATCTTCTGAGTCAAGTACTCTGATATTACTGCTTTCTTTACCCTTGGCTTATGTGTTGAAGTTATTCATATTTCATCTTTGCACTGTAGTTGCATTATATTTCATTTTCCTCATCTTGTAAGCAGCAGTTCGGGCTCAGATCTAATGAAATCACTCCGTGAATCAGCAAACTAGGTTTACACTGCTTTTATTGTAATCTGGCCTTGATGGGGAGTAGTTCTCAAAGGTGATGCTGATATTCTGCACTTGATGGAATGGCTCATAAGGGCAGAGATATCTTGATTATATATAGCAACGGCCCTCCAGCTGCACTGACTTGAACTGAACCAGCCACATCATTTACTATTACCCTGATCCCGATACTGTAGACATTGAGCATATGGAAGTTCATGGCTTTTATATGAAACTTTGCTTCTGTAATGATAATTCAGTCTCAAAGGTAACCTCAGCTGATTTTCGTGTAGTATGACACAGTAGAATTCCTAGTGGACCTGGGTGACATGATACGATGACTATATGGGCATATATACATATTTTTTCTAACTATAAAAATTCATTCAGATGTGCATAAAATCTTACAAGCTTTTCTGGTGTGTAGTGTATACATACATATTTTATTTTTGTACTCCCTAGGACATCTAGTATCAGTGTTTTTTTAGAACAGAAGAGAGGCTAGGGTGCAAATTTTGGAAGAGTGTACAAACTTGCTGTACTTCCAGCAGCCCAAAACCTCATCTGGAGAGGCTGGGTGGGACACTGATGGTTATTTCTGCCAAAATCTTTTTCTAGGCTGTAATATTTATTGGTTTTTTGCTTACTTCCATGTATGTTAGGCAAAATCCAGTCATTCCAGTGTGCTTTATTTGTATGTAAGCAGGTGAGTATGTTCTGACAATAACCTTCTTGGTTCCTTCTCTACCTTTTTTTTATAATTTTTTTTTCATAAGATGACATGTAGGGCTTTTTCTTTTTGCTTGATTGCTATTTACTACATGCTAATTCTGTCAAAATTGAATAGGATATTAAAATTACTAACTCGTATGAAAAGACAGACACTTGAAAGAAAATAACTAAAAACTATTTCTTTTCAACTTTAAACCAATTTCATTTTAAAAAGTAACAATAGAGCCTTAGCAGTAAATAGCTTTAAAATGCATTTATATCTTGCTGATTGTTCTATCAATTTCTCTGTGTTTCTTTAAGTTACTAATTTTCTGTCATTTATCTTTTTCTTTATATAACCAGTTTTTGCTTCCTAGGGTTGCAGGGTTGAGCTTCAGCCTCCAACACTTGCAGATAAACACTTCCCAACAAAATGATTGTTTTACCTGGGAGCTGGTGTCTGTTTTCCCAGCCTAGGCCAGAGCAGTGTATGCTCACACGTGCTGGTGCTGCCAGTGCTGGCTGGTGCACATCTCTCTTGTGTAACGTAGCTGTGTGTTCACACATAGGCCTAGAGTGTTCCTTTAAAAGAAGATGGAGTGGATAAAGTGCACACTATTTGAATGTCCTTCACATAGGGCCATTTACAGATGTGCTTTAGTGTTGATCTTAAAATTAGGAGTTAAATGGGAAATGTGTGCTGAGCTCTAGAAGAGAATGCCATTAAAAGTGATTCCTAAAATATCCACGTGGAAGAAATGTGACAGCTAAACCACAGCTCTACCAGTGGAAAGGTTTCAGTGACAGGTCACTAGTGGGTGCTGGGAGCCTATTACTGAGGAAGAGCCGCTGTTAGTGGGGTTTGGTCTGAGTGCAGGTTCCAGTTACTGGCATTAGCTCCAATTTGGTTCCTGCCTGGATTCCTGTTGGTTGGATCCAAATTACCTGTGTCTCTTTCTGCTGCTCCTACATCTGCCTCTGTCACTGATGAACAGGCGTTTGCCAAGGATTTATTCTTGGAAAAAGAAGAGCTTCTTGATCTGCCCCTTTCTACACATCTGCAGACCAGTGTCTTATTAGTCCATACAAAATATTCAGTAAATTAACATTTGGGATATTCTGTTCCCTTAAATCCATCTCTATTCCTGTCAACAGAGTTGATGCCTGAGCTGAACAGTGTTTATTTCACCATATTTTGTGAGGGGAGGTTTGTTCTTTTTCCTCAGGTTGTTAAATATCCCATGCAGGCAGTAGGTTGTCAGTTTATTAGCATTTGGTGTTTCTGTGCCTGGCTTGAGATGGTGTTGGAGTTTTGAGAAGTTAAAATTACAGAATAAAACTACATAGCTTTTGTAAGCGATGTAACCTTATATCCAGTAGTATGCTTAGGACTGTAGTTGATGCCTTATGGACAATCAGATACATATGATGTGTATCAATAGTTCCTTGGAGTTGTTCTCTAACACCTGGATTGCTTTGTGTCTCCCACCAGAGTGACTTCCTTGGCTCACTTGGGCATTTAGAGATTGTGGGAGACATCCAAGTCAAGCGAAAGGAATGGTCTCTGATCATGAAACATATGGGTCTCTGGTCATTTGAAACAGAAAGAGTCACTAATGTCCTGCTTTAAGGTGAGAAAAGTTTCTGACAATCAGATGGGTTGAGAACTTCTGTCCCCTGGCAGGAAGTGTTTTTAGCACACAGTCCTTACAGAAGACTAACTCTACACCATAATGTGTCCATCAGTTTCTGGTGATGCCTTTCTGGTTATTCTGAAGTAGTCAGATTGAAGCCAGAGTGAGAGAACTGCAGTATTTAGTGCAGTCAGTTGTAATTTTAGAGATAGTTTTCAGATGGACCTGTAACACGAAGTTGTGACTTCTGCACAAAAAAAAAGTAAACTGTATTTTTTCATATGTAGTTAATACCTCTCTTAATGGCAAATTCTGCTGTTGGTAATCTTTGATATTTCTGAGCAATTGTAAAGTCTCATGTAACTATTACTGATGTAGCACAATTAAATTTAAACTCTCAAGGTAGTTGTACAATTACTAAGAAAATTTAAGAATTGTGAAGGAGTGTAACATCCAGTTAACCATGTTATGTATATTGGCTGTTAATCCAAGTTATGTTTTGCACAGGGAGGAATGAAATGCTAAGGGTCTCCAGACTACCTTGTATTTATTAAGTATCTTTCAGGTTCACTAACCTAAGATTCATTTTAATTATTAGAAATGATGTGCATTAAAGTTTGGTCTGAAGTAATGAAAAGCCGCCTTTGCAGTCACAGGTCACTAGGATAGTTAAAACAAAATACCTAAATCACTTGCATTTTTTTCTCAGTGCAAGTGCAGTAGAAATTCCTTTTAATATCTTAGATGTATTGGTTTCTCCTGTATGGATGAGGGCAATAACCATATTAAAAGGAATAAATCTACCTGGCATAGTGAGCACTGGTGCACAAACAGAAGTTAGAGCTTGGAATGTGTTCATTGGCATAACATCTTACATTCTTGAGGCTATTTGAGTTTTTGTGCTTGCAGTAGTGTTTATCTATCTTTTATAAGAGCCAGTAGCTCTATTTTTATCAGTAGTGAAATAACCTAACATGTGGTGTCATCATACCTACTCACTGCCCATTTGCCATCCTCTGAGATAAACTTAGTATTTTTTAGTTCCACAAGCAGAAAGAGAAAAATAGAAATGATGCTGAAAACCTCGCTTCAGCATTGGGATCTTTTCACTCCCATTTCACCTCCATTCCTGACTGAATTCAGTTCTATATGACACTGAGAAAGTTCAGATACCTGAACTTTCACTGGGGCTGTTGTTTCCTGTGTCCATGAGACTCCTGTCTTTTTACTGAGAAGAGAGTGGAAGCAAATACTACTCTCAGTTTATGCTTTCCTGTGTGCTTGACAGAACTTTAAACTATGAAAACTGCTTTTGTACCAATGCTGTTTACCTTGAAATGGTACAAACGAGCTAAACTGTCTAGGCTAATGAGAGATGCTTTCCTGCAGTGGCAGGGAATTGCTCATTTGAAAATAAGACTGCTCTATAGCTCAAAGTAAAGAGCTTGCTCAGAAGCAGTTCCTGATCACAGAAGTAATGTGAAAGGAGGATCAGAGTGGTGCTTTGTAATGTCCCTTGTGCTTGCTTTTCCTCGTGTCTGTTGTGACTGTGTGATGTATGTGTTGCTGAGACGCAGTTGCCTCCATAGCTGGAGATAGACTGCTTGGTGTTCTTTCATTAAGGGGACTGTTTGAACAAGGTATGTTCCTCAAGATGCACAGAAATTAGCCTTGATATAGCAACTGCTGAAACATTGTAAGTGGGCAGTGTAAATGTGGAATGCTAGTCTAAACCAGTGGGCATTTCAGTGTGACAAAGCAGACAAAATTAAATCTACATGAAATGAAAGTGAGCTCAGAAATTTTTGGGGTAGTGGGTGAACTCAGGTAGCACTTCTCAGCCAGGAGGAGACCTGTGCATCTGGGGAGCTGGAGGGCTCCAGCCTCTCATCAGTTGACTATCAAGGCTGCAGCACTCCTGAGCTCTGCTATAGCAGATGAGACCAGTGCTTTGTCAAGACCAGAGTCCCCCTTGCAAGTGGTAAGACCAGATATTTCTGTTGAAAACAAAAGAATAGGAAATGAGTGGGTCATGAATATGTGGTTGTTGACAAGCTTTTCTGCATTTGTCCATTAGCTTTTCTCATAACTTCCTGTTTCAACACTTGTGGTTGTCCGAAGCATTGCTGCTGGATGAGATGATCAGGTCAAGTTTGGTATAATTAATTCCTGTTATGAGCATCATGTTGGGAAGAAAATGTTGAGAAAAAGAAAAGCAGGTGGTTAGACCACAAGCAGAAACGTGTTGTGTGTATGTTGAAGCAATAATTGAGTGGTAACTGAGTGGGTGATTCTTATCTGTGAAGTTTTCCCACACAGTAGTATGAGAGAGGGGTGAGAACTGATATGATAAGAGAGTAGCTTGGAAATATGAACAGTTCCAGTGCCAAACATTTCCCAGTATTACAACACTTGTACTAAATTAACAGTGATTGTTTTGTTATGATGATGACAAATTGAACTGTAGATGGAGTCCTGGGAATGCTGGTGGACAAAGATTCTCCTTAGTGGTGTACAGTGAAAGGACGAGAGACAACAAGCAGTTGATACCCAGGAAATTTGTTCAAAGAAACTGTTTCTTGGGATGGTGGTGAAACACTGTGACAGGTTACCCAGAGAGGCTCTGGAGTCTCCAGTTGTGGATGTACATGAAAAGTATGGGCATACTGATGGACTGACCATCCAGCAGACGTGGTGATCTCCAGAGGTCTTTTCCAGCCTTGGTGATCAAAATCACAAATCTCATTGAATGGGCTCCACGGCGCTCCGGAGGTCGATGTCTGGATGAAGTTTGTAAACAGTGTTGGAAAACTGAATAGGAGAGGATTAAGTTGAAGATTGGTAGAAGCCTACAGAAGAAAATTAGGGCAGAGCATGTAACATTTGATTGAATTGACATCTGTATTTTCCATTTTCTGTAGGATGGATCTTTTGATGTTATTATAATCTGGTGTTTAAGCAGATGGGATGTGAATTGAGAAATAGATGTGGACCTCCTCTACCTAAGACAGGAATTACCTTATGGGTACCCAAAATGAAGTCTGAGTTGCTTTGAAATAAGCACATTCTATTCCCTTCTAGGATCAGTGCTTTGAGTCTCCTACAGCATAAAATTTGATTATAACAGACCATTTTGAGGATAATTTTAGTTTTTTTCCACTTAAGTTGTTTCTTCTCAATGCTGCAATATCTTTAAGATAATTTTGGGTTTGAAAAAAAATCACAGAAAGAGGTGCTTAGATGACAGAAAGCAGATACCACATGCTTTACTGGAAAAGCTTTTATTCCCTTTGTGTTCAGGATAATAAGAGTAAATCAGACTTAGGGGAAAAAATTGAGGTGCCAGTCTTTAGTTTCACATTCACTATTTTTTTATATTGGTAATAAAATGCATAATTGAAAATATATTTGTATGTCTGTGTGACAGAGGGTAATTTATGTACCACAGTGGCATCATATCACTCTGATGCAATGTGGGATTTTTTTCTATTTTTTTTTAAAATCATTGCATCAAAATATAGTTGTAAGAAATGGATGTAAAATATTGACTGCTCTAGAAAATGAGATATTTCAAAATGTCACTTTTTGGGTTGATAATGAAACAGTTTGATATTTGACACAAGAAACATATCTTTTTACCTAATTGGAGGTACTGTCATGTGTGCTAATCTGGAATTGTTATTTTCTAGAGCATTTATAGGAAACGTGAAAAATACTTGGTTTTCTTCCAGTTTGGAATGAAATGGAAAGTTAGAAATGTCAAAATTTCATCAGGAACAGATGTCCTGACTTTCAGCCAACACTGATAAATGGGTTTGGTTGCAAGACAAGGATGTAGAGATAAAAATGAGATTTCTATCACTTTGCCAGCCTCCAGAATCACACATTCTTCACCGGAGTTAACTAGTTAGTATCATGCATGATACACAGAAAGTTTCATTGTGTTTTTCTGTTTGTTTGTTTTGTGTTTTATCGGAGGAAAAAATTGCCTGCTAACAGGTTGGTTTTCTTGAAAATAGGCTGATGGTTTGGTAGAGTCATGGCAAGAGTTTGAATCTCCAGCCTGATATTTACCTTTAGCTGTCAAGATGAAAAATGTGCTAGCAGAATAGAACACTAGTTCGTCTTGCTCACTCTTCCATCAAGAGCTGACTCCGAGGTTTGAAAAGAACCCACTCAGTTGTATCCATCACCTAAGTATTCCTTGTGTTTTGGCTTGTTTCCTGACAGGAATAATTCAACACCAGAATGGTTTAAAGCTTTAAATAATAATAACAGATCTCCTAAGTAAGTTGCCTCAAAGGAAAGAAAACTTCAAATTTACCTTGAAGCATCTGCTTTTACACTTATTTTTAGGGGTTCTCAAGAGTTTCAAGTTGATCCCAATTTTATCAAGAGTATTTCTCAGTTTGGTGGAAAAACAATGTGTTGGTCATCCTCATCTCAGAACTCTTCACCTGTTTATCAGGAACAAACCAGAGCTTCTTTCACATTTTCTTGCTGTAAAGTCCTGTATCTATACCAGGAAATATTTTTTTTTAAATGGTTTGAAAATAACCCAAGTGCATTGACTAAGAAAATGACATCTGTTAAATAATCTGCCATCTTCTTCCAGCTCTCAGGCACAGCACATTGAGCAACTATATACAGAGAGGAGGTGTCTGTCAAAGCAAGGATGTTGCCAGCTGTGTGGTTAATAAAGTGGTTCTTCCCTTTCAGTCCTCCATATCCAGTGTTTTGTGTACAATATGTAAAGGACCTCTGCTTCCCTTGAATACCTGTGGCTGACTTGAGACCTTGACCACAATAGGAAGGTGTTATTTAGGATTTTGTTTGACTTTTTTATTTGTTTATGGTGGTGGGTTTTTGTCTTGGGGAAGGCTTGTTGGAATAAAGAGCCAGGGCACTAGTATCCAACATCTTACCTTTTCTTGTTCATATGTAGAAATTTCAAATAAAAAGAGAGATTAGTTAATATATAAAAACAGTCTTGGGAATTCAGATATTACCACTTGCATCTTGTCTTCTTTTTTAGACTTGTATTAACTTCACTTGGGGCTCTTGTGAATCTCTTGCAAAGCTTTAGGCCTGCCTGGTGCACATGGACTGGTAAATCCTAAGTCATACTTGAAAAAATAAGGGTCAGGGGTTTTCATGCTCCCATCCCAGTGACTTCACAGAGCCTCTTGTGAAACATCCTGGAGTCCATACATCAGGCCAGTTTTTGGTCTTCCAACATTAGCATTTGTTTTCCTAGGTGAATTTTAATATAAAGTGAGGATTAATTTTGTGAAACTGTATTAAATGTATAAATAGAGTTTTGTCACACAGTCTCAGCAGATTATTTGCATACAGTAAGGTCTACGGGAGTGCAAGTTACAGTTTCCTTGAGGGTGGTTGAACTGATTTAAGGATCTGTATTACACTTAAGTATAATTTATTTACTGAAATGTCCTGAGTATGATCTTCTGCCAGTATAAATTAGAAATCAACTTTTGCTGAGTTCTGGGGTTTTATCAGCATGTAACTTCTGTGAAAGACCAGAAACTTTATGACATTATGGATGGTCATGTGTCGCCATGGAGTTTTAGTAATATAGTAATGTATCTAGTAATTAGGTTGCTGTTTTAGTAATTAGGAAGCAGAAACAATTCTATCTCCATACCTATAGATATGTATATATAAATATATTAAAAAATTATTTTTGCATTGAATTTTCTTTCCTTGACTGAGTGCCACATTTTCCCCCCTCTTCCATTTTTTCAGGACTAGTAGTGTGTGTGCTGCCAAAAAGTATTAATTTTGTCTGAAAACCCTCACACATAGAAGGTTACTTAGCATTTTATGTCAACTGGAATGACTTGCTCTTTTTTCACGGAGTAAGAAATGCTCCTGCATGCTATATGGTGATGGAGCAGTGAAAGGAACCACGTGCAAGCCTTGCTGCTCCTTCCCTGAGTCCCTTTTAAGAAGAGCATCTCTAGCAGGGACTGAAGACTGAGCCTGCTGCTCAGTGACAGGCTGCTGGTATGCACCTTGTGGGCAGCTTTCCTGTGTCCTGCCCCAGTTCTGCTCTTGCACAAAGCTGCTTTATGGTAGAGGAGAAGGTCTGATACATCAGTGCAGGGGTTGTGGCTCCTGTCTACACGTGTAGGGTGGCCTGGGAGTAGTATTGAGGTGTTGCCCTAGCAGGCAGTGTGCTGCAACTGCATCGCTGTTGGTCCATGTGACAGGCAGTTTGATGTGAACCCAGGCATTCTGTGTAAACTGGTCATTGCCAGAATAACAACAGCTATTAAGAGCTCTGAGCACAAACAAACAGGGAAAGTGTCATCCTTATGGCGATTATGATGTTTGTTCCACACGTGATGGTTTTGTGATTTAGAGTATTATGGGGTGTGTACATGTTATTAAAATTGGTCGTAATGATGACCTCCTTGACTGTTTCAACAAGTCTGCCACTCTGCTTCACAACTAAGCTTTTTTTGCCTTGCCTGGTAGTGCTGCAGGTATTTGTTTACACTGAATGACATAAAAAGGCCTCTGAATGAGTACACTTGCACAATGAACAGCACATTCACTGGATCACCCTGTATTTTCTTCCAGCTTCCATTCACCAAGCTTTCTTCAATGGAAGGCTTGGCAAATGTTCCCTCTCAGCTTTGCCTACAGAAGAGCAGTTACCAACCAGAAAACTTAAATCACAGGAGTGGGACTTGCATCCTCCTGGCCCTCCACTCCTCTGGCCTGTGGGAGAATAATGAAAAGTATATTGGTCTGGTTTTGCTGGCGTTGAAAGAGTGAGGTTCCTGATCTCAGGGGGTTTAAATTTGAGTATTATAGCCAAATACAGGAATAAAACTTAGTCTGCTTGTGTTTTCTGCTGATTATTTTGAGTAATCTATTATGGGGCCTGGGATCCTCTTTTTATGATATGAGCATAACTACAGTAACTGCTTATTGCTTCTATGAAGTTTTCATATCTTTTAGTGAGAACTGTCACAGATAGCAAGAAGTTTTTAAAACTTAATGCAGAGTGAGCCATCCTGCTGAACTACTAAGCTCCTTTCCCTTTGGACAGTTTACTCTAGTTTTACAGGTGCAGTTGCTTCTGTCCTAGAATAATTTCAGAATGTGTCTGGAGTATGTGAGGATAGAGCAGAAGCAGCAAAATGCAAAAATTTCACCTTCACACTGCAGTTTTATGGGATAATTTTCTCACCCTTGTCTAAATGAGACTTATGCGTATAAGGTCGCAGTGACTGGCAGTGGTCCTCAACTGTATGGAGCATCCACTCCTGAAGGAGCACCATTAATCAGTCCCATTTCTAATTTGACAAAGGCAGATCTGGAAGAAGATGAAATTAACTACAAAACCTGCAGGACTTGTGGGAATCCTTACCAGAAATCTCTTTTGGAGAACTCAACTCTTGAAAAAAAAAGGTTCTTGCAGCTCTAAGCTCCAGCAGCCACTGAAGAGTTAACTGTTTTTACTTCTTAACACCTTCTTGAATGATGTTTTGCCTGGAAATTTTCTAGGTTATTACTTAAAAGAAATAAAAGAAGCTCTTCATGGTAGCAAAATGCAAGCTGTGAGACTATCTTAATTTTAATGGTATCAGCTTGCTTTACCATCCGTTTAAATGTGCCCAGAAGAGTCATACACATTTTCCTTTCTCATTTCTTACCTCAGAGATTGTATTGAAAGCATTGTAATAACAACAGTAGTAGTAGTAGAGTTGATTTTTTGCCTGTTTTGAAAGGGTGTTTTCCAGAGCAGATCTATGAAGTGAACTTAATGCATATGAACAGTTGAGAAAGATCTGAACAATAATACAATGGCTGCATCACTGCCTGTGTCTAATAAGGCTGTGTAAAAGTGAAGAACCAGCAGAAGGAAATGCTGATGCTGGTAATGCCAAGCATTATCCCATGCCACATTAAGCATGGGATAATGCTTGGCATGAAGGCCTGTGAGTGGAGGAGGACTGCTGTGTGTGGCAGTGCTCTATACCAAAGGGATATGTCCTCATTATTTGGCTAAAAAGAAATAAATTTTGGAAGTAATTAAAAATATGAATTTTAATCATGCTTTTGGACACATGAATGGTATGTAGGACACAAAATAAAAAGTACTTATGAAGTAATTCTCTTGTAATTATTGTAATTTTAGTGAAGGACATTTTACTCTTAGCTTTTCTCTTATGACAATAGCACACTAGTGGAGTGTGCTTCAGCTCTCAGTTTGTAGTTCTGGGTTTAGATCTTTGTTCTGTAGCTGGATTATTTGTGGTAAAAACAAAATAATGTTAAAATGTAAGTTCTTTCGGTCCTACTGCAGAACAAGCTGAGTGAATTTGGCATTCCAAAGCCTCTTAACAGCGTTAAAAAAATGAGTAATAAGAGCAGAAGTTGGAATACTTCTGTGCCATCAATAAATATTTGCATCTTGGATGACAGATCACGACAAGTCAACCCCCTCATGAGTGTGAGTAATGTAGATAATTTTTGTGGAGATGCAGTGCAGCAACCACATGACTTGTGGTGTGACAATCTGCTGCTCTTCAATATCTTGACACTTCTGTTACTTACTTGGAATTTAAAGTTTAGAGAACTAATGACTCGCCAAACTCTTCCTGTACTTGCTAGGTAAAAATTGTTAATGGAGAGGTTGAGGACAGAGGTGGGAATGGCGCAGAGAAGCAGAATTGGAAGGAGCACACAGGTGTCTTCTGGAGTGTGGGAGAGGGGAGTGGGACTAAAGATACATTGTGTGTGAGGAAAACATGACTGTGATGTAAGTCTGTGCCCTTGGGCGGGTTGTGGTGTAACCAGGCACACCCGTTTGTTTGTGTCACCAGAAACAATGTGTTTGCAACTATTCCCTTCAGATACACTTCGAAATTCAAAGGTACGTGAGAACACTGACATCCTAGGCAAGGAAGAGGCTTTGATGTATGTATATCCTGTCTTCCTCAAGTTGTTCATGAAACAGACCTGAAAATTCTTCAGAAGAATTAAAATTTTACTTTTTTTTTTTTCCTTTTTCTTTTTTGGCTGTCAGAAAGCCATAGTGTTTGTATCATTGCAGTCCTGTCCCACGTGGAAAGGTGTAGCATGCCCAGGCACTACCCCTACCTTCTTGCAGAATCTTTAATGAAGACAGATGACAACTAAGAGATGCCAGCTGGGTAACATGACTCAAAATGATTATGGACTGGTATCTATTTTTCTCTTCTGATAACATCTAGAAATTTCTTATCTGGGAGGAACAGCACCTTTTCTTCTCTTTCCAAATTAGGTCAATAATAACCTTTCAGGTTTGGTTGGGAAATGTAGGTACTGTTATTTCTGGAAGATCTTAGTGATAGACTGGATCCTTGTCATTCCACAGAACCCTGGATGGTCAGTAAGACCAGGAACTGGTCTGAAAGGTAACTGAAAGGAAATAAAGGAGGTTTCTGTTAAGTGTCATTGGGCAAAATGATTTGCATCTGTAGAGGTTAAAAATTGTATTAAAATGAACCAATTTCTGAGTGGTGAGCTGAGAGTTCCAAGAACAGAGGAGTTACAGCTGAGGTGACAAACCTCAGTATAGCCAAGAACAATGGGAGACCTTGAACACAGAGCAAGTAGATGAAATTTGAGTCTGCTGGGCCTTTTGTGAGAAACAGAAATACTGTTATTTGCAATGAGTCTGAAGTGGCCTTTTCTTTGTCCTTTGCAACTGCCTGACAAGCTCTGCTGTTGGCAAACCAAGACTGATAAAAGGATTCTTGATTTTGAGATAAAGAACATTTCCAATCAGCTAGGCAAGGGGTCCATCATGTTCTTAAGCTATCACAGTACAAAGGTACTGCTTAAATCATCTGGGGAGCCTAATAGCGTGCTACTCTTATGGCTTGATTAGCACTAAAAGTTTTTTTTATGACATTAAGAATAATGCCAAATAATTGTTCTTGTTTTATGGTGTGCTGTAAGGGGGAAATGTGTGTCTGTGTGTGTGAGAAAAATGGTAATGTTCTCTAGTAACCCAGAACAGTTATGGTTGCCTGGATCATCTAGAAGCACAAGATGTTTTCAGCAATTAATTTATAGACTGAGCAGATGTTTGTAATGGCAAGAACCCAATAAAGGACAAGAGCTGTTATCTGAACGATTCATAGATATTTTCCCAATAACTGAGGCTTAGGGAAAGAAATCTGCAAATTTTAGTTCTTTATTGAGAAACACCTATTTCATAAAGGAGATCTTCTGTTAAGCTTGTCATTACACTATCAATCGCAAGATACATTAATGATCTAACAAAAGGAATTTAAACAATTGAAAAAATTCACTTTACTTAAAACAGTTTGAATGTTTTTGAGAGCTATTGTTAAATTGTGTAAAACATTAGTTTGAGTAGCTTTTTTAATAAATGAAGGGAAAAGTAATTTCCAGGTTAATTTTTGTAATTTCAGCCAGTATTTTAGAAGTAAAAATAAACAGCATCATATAGGAAACAAACCTAGCTGACAGTGTTGATCTGCTAGACATTGTTAAAGAACAGCACCAGTTTCTGACTGATTTGTGGATCAGGAAACCACACTAATGCAAATGATATTTTTCAAGTTATTGTACAATTTATCTATTTGATAGGATAGTGAGAAAACACCTTTTTGAATCTCAGACAGTGTTTCCCATTCTGGGGCACTATTTAAAATGAAAGATAAATGAAGAAAGTACCATTTAGTAAATATGGACATACTATCTCACCACTGTTCCAAGGATTAACACAGAATGAGCTTTGCATTTTTGTAGAAGCAAAAGATCTGTTTTAGACCATCATACATGAGCACAGCTCAAGGGTAAATACTGAGCATTAAAGTACAGGCTTCAAAACTGAGTTGTCTGTCAGTTCTTCATATCTACCTCAAGAATTCCATCGCTGCCATGTCTTTGCTTACCTTCTGATCCAGTATACATTCAACAGAGGGTTCAAATTCCTAATGTCTTTCTGGGTTCAGATCCAGTATGCTTCCCCCCTCTAAATGGGTCACTGTTAAAAAAACCTAATGAAACAAACACAAATCTATCAGCCCAAAAGAGAGCCCAAACGTTTTCTTCAGTATTTCCATAGTTGTTTATCTAAGGTACTGGGGCAATAATTGTTGATGGCCTGCTGAAGTAAGGGTGAAAAATTTTTCAAGACAATGAAAGCTCAGCTGTAACTGCTATAGATAAGATACTACTCAGAAGCAAAACCTAAATTGTAAGATGAGTTATGTGTAGCATAGCCTTAGCTTCAAAGGAATTTAGCCACAGGCAGGAACAGTAAAAGTTGAAAAAAAAAAAAAAAAAAAAAAGACAAAAGGCTTCCTGTGCACATTCTAGAATTTAGGATGCAGTCTGTGTAGTCTGCTACTCAGCTGTATAATGTGCTCCAAATGGTTTTTCTGGGTGGTCTGTGATAGTCCTGGGTTTGCTGGTGGGAGAAAAGGGCTTTAGAAGCACAGTAGAAACTCTGCATAGCACCTGTGTGGAAAGTGAAATTATGATGATTTCCACTGATTTGAACTAAAATGGCTCAAGACTTAAATTGTCTTGACTGTGAATTTTGCCAGCCGGATCTGCTCGTGTCACATTCCACAATGGTCATTCTTTTCCATCAAAGCAAATGAGTGAAGCACTCCTGCCTAGCAGCTGCACCCTCCCCTCTGGCCCCAGCACTTGCTTTCCCACCACTGGAGTCCCTTGGCTGCTGTCCCAGTCCTCCTCACATGGAAGGCAGCAACAGCAGCAGCACACAAGGCTGCTATCACCACATGGTTACAGGAGGTGCTTGCCAGTAAGAGTTGGGACTGGTCCACCCCAGCCTTCAGCTGTCAGTCAGCTCCTGTGGCCCTGTGGCGTTCAACTGTATGAAGGTTGTGGTATGTGGCTTGCCAAACCAGTTAGGTTGGCCATCACTGCAGTAAGTCAGGAAGTTGATTTCTTTGCCTTCTTGCAAGAACTTGTCAGGTAGCATATTGCATGTGGTGGAAATAGGGTTCGAGAGTGATTTGTTTTAGCATTTGCTTGATACAAAATCGCCTTTTTTTTTTTTTTTTTTTTTTAATGATGATGAAATAGAGTCCCTTCTGTCTCTGCAACAGAAGGAGAGAAATGAATAAAAATGAGTAAGCTGCAATTGGACTGACTTGGTCCCTACATTTTTTGAAGATTAAAAAACCCACTTAATGCCTTTGTGACAGTGAATATATGAATTCCAGCGTGTGAGTCCTTTTTTCCAGACAAGGATTGTTTAAATATACAGAGGGTGACGAGTAGATATAGATGTAGTATTATAGTTTCTCTTTGAAATCCGGTGTCAAAATGGAGATATTTATGAAATTTCTAAAATTGTTCACCATGAAGCTATACAAAATACACTGGCAAGATGTCATTAAAAGCAGCAGATGCTATAATGGTTTTGCTGCAAGCACAAAAAAAGTGAAAGCACAGCAATTCCTCTATTTTTGCCTCTTTCTAGCCTGTATTTGTCTATCTCTTGCCCCTTTCCTTCTACATCTATTTTCTGATATGCATCATTTATTTGATTGCTAATGGATCCTAGTAGCATTGAGTACATGTGCTCTAGGATTAGGATTTGTGAATAGGGAAGACTATAATGATTTAATTTTTCTCCCTTCCATCTGTAGATGCACAGATGACCCCTGATATATACCAGGCAGAAGCAGTTTGACAGGTCTGTCAATTGATTCCTTCAATAACTGCTGAAATCTAAAGGGGAGGAGGGCTCGGGAGGAATGGCAGTGAGGTTGACTAGCAAAAGATTTGACCTAGTTTTTTCAATCTGCATGGCTGTGCAGACAGACTCAATTATAAATCTGCTGCTTTAGAAGAGCTTTTATTTTTTCCCCTGTGTGAACAGCTGCATTATTTTGAATGTTCAAATTTGGTGTGTTAAAAAGTACAATTTTGTTATTGTTGTACATAGTGTCATGAAGTATGCATGTGTGGTGAGGAAGTAAGGGAAGGCACCTACTTCTGGTGGATTGCTATGGGGTTTGCTGCTTTCTGCCCTGCTGCCCGATCTCCTGTGTGACATTGCATGCTTGTTTTTTTGTTCTGCCTGCAGTACTACTACGTGTGTGAAATATGCTCACTCTTTACTTTGCATGGGAGCCATGTGGTACTGCTTTGCACACAAAGCTAAAGGATGCTGAAAGACTTCTGTTGTAAAGGTTTTGATAGCATCTCTAAACTAATAATTTGGCCTTCTTATATCTATTTCTATCACTTGCCCTGGCCTTTGGTTGGTTTGCTTGTTTGTTTATTTTTTCTTCCCTTATTTAGCAGTGAAGCACCAGGGATTAGTACTAAATTCTGCATCAGCATGGGGATTCATGACAGGCTTTGACCAGAGCTTTGATCCTCCAGATGCTCTGAATAAACATTACAACAAGGGGGATAGTCAGTTGCTGAATAGGTTTATGTATAATGTTTTTCTTCTTTTTGATCACAGATTCCTTCTAGAGTACTTGGTTAACTGAACACATGTCTCTAGTGTTGGCCAACAAGTATTTTTTTACCTGTTTGCATTTCTTAATAACTGGTTTGGTTCTTGAGCTGCTTGCATCTGCTACAGGAAAACCATAACCAATTGAAAACCAGGAAACTGACTTCTGTTCCTGAAGCTGCGGTGAGATTCAGCTGAAACTGTGTCAGGAGATTGCATAAACCCATCCTTGTTGGTTACAGCCTGGCTTCCTTATCTCTCTGCCCGGAGGCTCTCTTTCATTGTGCCGATGGCAATGGCCTGGAATATGGCTTTATGCTGCTTTGCAGTTTCTCACTGTTTGCTTGTGATCTCTGCTTCCTTATTGCATTAGCTGGAGAGGCTCTTGCAAAGGGCAAGAGTTTGTAGCTCTCAGCTGGCAAGGAGGGGACTGCAGTGATGGGGAAAGAACCAAAGCCAAAGGTGGTGCTTGGACCAGGGGACCTTGTGTAGGCTTCAGGGGAACCCTTCTCTTACCCAGCCTGTATGTGTCAGTCAACAGTATTGCATTAGGCTTAGAAATGGATACATGCTGCTGTGACCTTGGTGTAACACCATTCATCAGCCCTCCTTCTTCCTCCCCATTTTGGTTTGCAAGTGGTTCTCTCTGCAGCTGGAAGGATATTCCTGCAGGTAGAAGCTGATCTTGCAATGGAATAATTACATCACTGTCTCCTATTCTAAAGGAAAATTTGGGATTATGCCATAGTCCAGGGTATTCTGAAGACTTTTGCTTTTCTTTGTGTGCCTGGCTTTGGCTGGTGGAGTAAGCAGTTATGCCCTTTGGGAGCCGGGCTGTGTCAGTAACACATCTCCAGGGGATGATGGCTGACATGCATGTCAAGAAAGTGACTGTCAGCCCCAGGAGGTGACAGGAGGTGCCTGCTCACAGGAGCTGCTCTGAGTATCCTTCTTTGGCATCATATTTGCCGGCCTGACATTCCCAGTCCCTCTCTGAGCTATGGTCTTGGGCTGTGATACTTAGTCATGTATCTTGGATGTAGACATCATGTCTAATTGTTCTCAAGGGGAAGACAGAGTTTGATCTCTGATTCTCTGTAAAGTTGGTCATTACCATGTACTCAGTACTAGCACAGCCTTACTGCAGTTCAGGCACTGTGCAGATACTTAACTGATGTGCATGCTGAGTGTTTTGCAGTGTATGCAACAGGGAGGTGTAAGGGTCTTGGCAGCATGCTGGCCAGGTGCATATGGCGGGCTGCAAGTTTAAAACATCTGCATTTGGCTGGACAAATAGTTATGGGCAAGGCTTCAAAATGAGTCCTGCAGTAACTCCTGCCTGGTTATTTTTCCTCCCTATTCCATCTCCTCCTTTCTTTGTCCTCTTGCCAAGTGTACAGCACTCCACAATTCAAGTGCAGCAATATTACACATGGCTAATCCCTAACCTGGCTGGGTGAGAGACTGGCTTTTGCTTCCATTTGAGTTGTCAGATGAACAAGCTAGATAACATTCTGCATAGACTTTGTGCCTTTTTGGCTGAGCTGCCTCATTATTGTCCATGTGCACCAGAATGCTCAGTCTACTGCAGTACCCAGAGCAATGGGAAGAGCTCTGAAGATCTGTGGAAGAGCTGATCCTCAACAAGGCCGTGTGTTTCTGTCTTATGTTCTGCTGGGAGGATTTTGGTGGTAGGGCGAGCTCTGTCTGTGACTTCAGAAGTGTGTATACTGCTGCTTTGCTCAAACTGCACCCAGACACTTCCATCAGAGCTTGTTGCAAGGGCAATCTTTTTTTTCCTTTGTAGTTGTACTCTTAAACCAGAATTATTTGATGACTAACCTTAGAAGTTATGTTTCTTGCCATTAAAAAAAAAAATCTGATGATCTACAATTGTGTAAAGATATTCTATAAGGATATAACTCATATGGGTTCCCAGTTTTGTTTTTCATCCCAAGCAGGATGCACTGCTTGGGATGAAGCAGTGTGATAAACACAGTTTAAAACACACTGTGGTGTGTTCAAAAACAAATAAATAAGCAGGACAGTTCCAAAGATCCAAAGGAGATGAAAAGCTTTATTGCACGCTAAACAGGAGTATAAAGAGTAACAAATACTTGCCACTTGAAGGTTTTGAGTAACTATTATCTTACACATAGTTTGTGATCAACCAGGGCTGATAGGTGCTCTGTCTAGTTTTTTCAGCATGAGGCACCCTTCTCCTTTTATTCAAACCCTTAATAGTAAAAAACCACCTTTTCTGTTACTATCTTAGCATCACTTACTTGTGGCCTCTAATAGCAACCACTGGGGGACGACATTACAGTGTCAGGTCAGACTTCCTCAAGTACCCACCTGCCCAATTTTTATTTCTTTTTTCTTCAACTTCTGCTGGTAGAGGTGGGTGTTTATATTGCAATACTATTAGGGAACCGTGTTTTAGTCAGGGGTCCTGTAGTCAGGTGTCATTTAAAATTGTAGTGTGCAAAGTCACTGACAAAAATCTTGTAATGAGCTAAAAGAAAATATAATTGCAAGAGTTTCTTGTGTGTTTTGATATAGAAAATACACTTGCTTATGGATCCAAAGTGTAAATCATTCAGAAATACCCAAGATATGACATTACTTCTTTTCTTTCATCTGACACGTTCTAATGCTGTCAAGCCCAGTGGGTCAGCATTGTTCTTGCACGGTGAGCTCCTCTAGGTGACTGGTAGTTGTGCATGCAGTTCACCAGTGGCTGCTGCAGCATGGCTCCCTTCCCTGGCTGAGGTTTCTGGCTGCAGCAGCCCAGGGAGTTGTTTCCAAAGTGTCGTTTGGGTGATCCGCTAACAGATCCTATTATTTGTTAATAGGATTTGTTCTTGCGCGGTTTTGTCCGATCGCTAATTGTTTATCACGCATTAGGAGTACAATGAGATGTCTGTCAGCTGTGTTTTGAGCTTTTTGTGTGCAAGACTCATTGTTTGCCTGTGATGGCAGGTTTTGCTTTGGGACAGCCTTAGTGCGGAAGGCAGAAAACATAAGGTTCTGCATTTCAAACGCTGCAGTGTAGTATTTTCTGCACTCTGGTGGGCCCTAGTTTCCCCAGCTCCCCAAGACAGTGTCAGAGGGTCAGTAAACTCATTTGGAAGGCTGAGTGTTCTGCACTTGTGCATACAGAGCTGCCTTCCAGATTGCTTCCCTGCCTTTCTGAAAGAGTGTCCTGCTGAGCTGGCAATCAAACTAGAAAGCTTTAAGAATACTCAGTAATAGAATGGAAAGGTGAAAATGTACAGGCAGATTTGGAAGCTAGTGAGGCCTAGTTGCTTTTTGTGTTTGTTGAATGTTTTGATCAGTCCATGTGGTTTTAATGATCGTACAATGCAGGTGGAAACTATTTCTTAAAAGGGGTCCATCTGAGCTTGTTTTTGAGATTTCAGATGTGAGCAACTGTATAAATATTTTACTAAATCTTTTCCTGAAGCACTTCTTTTGGGAAAAAAAAATTAAAATTAATCTTTTGAATTGTAGGTATCTAATATGTTTTTTTTAATCCTTTTTTTTTTCAGACGAGAATACTTTGTAAGAAATACAAAATCAGATTTCCAAAGCAGAATCTGAATATGGTCCTGTGATGGCTTGGCTTGAGCAAGTTCATCTTCACGTTTGCCAGTGTCTCAGTTTAGTGATACTGTGTTGATAGCGTGAATCGGATCAGGTCACTGATCCAGCTGAAAACTCCGTGCTCTTAGTAGTGTGCAGTGATAGTCTTCAGTTTCTTGAAGCCTGAATCTGCTTCTGTGGCTGCAGTAAAAGTGGCAGGAAGGGACAAGTGAGGGAGAGGAAGCCCAAGTACTTCAGGTGGCTGCCCTTGCTTAGGGTGCAGTACCTCGGCAGGTAGGAATGTGTTGGACCAGCCTGCCCCGTTCTGTCTGTGAATTTTGAACAGTCCTTATTTTCTTAGGTGATACCAATTTAAGGATAAAACAGGGAAAATAATTTATTGTGTTGTTTGGCTGTATACTTCTTTTAGGAATAGGTTTCCTGAATAGCTACATGTATCTCTTATCTTTTTCTATTGGTAGCTAATTAGAAATAAACTGAAGAACTAGATTTTTGTACCAGATAGGAACTGGGTTTTGTTCTGAGTTTGTGTAAAGTGTCTGGAAAGAAATAAGGCTCTAATTCTTCTATTTTAGTAGTCAGACACTATGCTGAAGTTTTATTCTATATACATACATATATTAAATGTATGCATACACAAACATATAAAAATATATGCCATTACATATGTTTTGTATACGTATATATGAACTTGTATGTATATATACACTTGTTCCAGTGTACATGTGTATTTTTGTTTGTATACATACAAAAAATACAGTGAATTAATACTATTGTGATAATTTTTTCGTGATTAATAGCTGCCAGCAAGAATAAAAATTGATCTCTCTTGAAGCTCCTGCAAAAGATTTGATGATTTTTGACCTAGCTTTTGGAATCAAAGCTTAACCTCCAAGTCAAACCAACCACCCCTACTTCAAGTACTTACAGAAGTACAACCATCCTGCAGGGAGGTATCCATGACCTTATTCCCTCTTCAGAGGGAACAGAATAAAGATCAGTGTGAGCACTCTACTCAGAGCAGGAAAGTGCCTGAAATATGTCCTACCTCCTGAGGTGGAAGAAATAGGATTTGCACCAGAGGTAGTGGTTTGCCTGTGAGATTGAAGCACATATTGAAATTCTCTTTGCCATGACAGCCCACCACCAGTACAGAAGCTGAACTCACACAAGGTCAAAGAGAAAGCTTACAAATATTTCAGTCCCTTGTTGTGTGTGCTTTCCTTTCAAGACCTTAAGTTTGTGCCACTCCCAGGTAGTGTGATGACAATGTTCAGGAGCAGAGTATGTCTCCAAGTCATGCAGGCAGGCTCGGCCATTTGCTCAAACACAAATGCACTCTTGGAGCAGACAGACAGAGGTTTGGGCTATACTTTTCTTGCAGCACCTGCTCTTGCTCAGGGCCGGGTTGTACAACCCATGGAGCAGGGCAGGAGGTAGGATCCTTGTGCCCCTCGAGCACAGAAATGTTTTGGGGACTTAATTTTTTTTAATGTTCCTTTGAATATAAAGTGTTATTTATCTTCTCAGCTTTCAAAAAATGTTTTCTAACAGAAACAGAAACCAGAAACTTAATAAGTTTCTGGTTTTGGTGGACAGTATAATTTCCCAACATTTCAGATGCCTGTTAATTCTTTCCAGGAAGGTGTTGCTGAACTCTTCAAGTTCCGTTCTGTGACTTGGTAAGGTCTTTAGTAATAATACTAGATAGTCTGTTTGTTGTTAGTGATTGCTAGAGATTTTTAACAACATCCTTCATTATTTGGCCTTCTGGTAGTAAATAGATCAGAGTAAAGCAAATACATTAGAATTTAAGAGGTCATTGATGAGACAAGTTACCATCTGCTGATCAGGCTGAGAACTACCATGGGAGAACCTGGAGGAGTAGCATTGACTTTCTAGCGGGTAGAGCTGTTATTTATCAAAATGATTGCTGAGAGTTTTGCTTTAAACAGTTGGTATAAGCCACTTAGCAGCTTTTGGGTCTTGCCCAAGTGGCAGGTAACTGCAGTTTCTTTTACACCTTGGAATCTGCCTTGGTAGATGAAGGAGAACTGCACTACAAGAGTGTGTACCTATCAAGAGGCCAGTGGATGGCATGCCTTGGCTGTTCCTTTAGTGTAGACATGGGGATTGGTCACAATTTTAAAATTGTTTTTGCTCACATATTAAAGATGTGACCAAAGTAAAAGATAAAGTAATGCTGCAGGGCCTGGAGGATTAGATCAGTGTTATTGTATTAGGGTAACCTATTGCAATTTAAAAATTAATTTGTCAGTCATTTCTTTCTGTGTTGCCTTCTTGCCCTTTTCCCTGTCCAGCATCAAATCCCATTTGAATCATGTGTCTTCTCGTAAGTAGATGTTTGATGGTTGATTCTTTGCTTTGGTTGTCCCACACTTGCCAAAAGGAAGCGACATATCAGCTCTCTATTTTAGAATGTGGCAGAGGGGAGTACAAGATCTATAGTGTCAGGAGTGACAAAGGATGCTTTGGGACTGACTGTTTATTTTTACCCAGTGCAAGAAATAAAAAAGGCAAAACCAAAACTGGCCAGCAATGAGTTCAAAATCAAGTGGGATGGTTATCTTCACAGAGTCTGAATTTACACTGGGGAGCTGTGCCATAGACTGTGGAAAGTTTTCACAGGCTCAATGAGCTACTAGTGCAGCTTGGGGAGGAAGGGTCAGCTCTTTGGGGACTGCTATGTGCAAAGAGGCCTTTTTTGGTCTAAAAAGTCCCTAAGCTACAACTTTCTAGAAGTTGGGAGAATATTTTTGTCTTCACTGACCTTTAGCAGTGGGCTGCAGTTTTGGAGACTGAATTTTACCATTGATCCTGGCACGTGTCCTGACTTTACTGCAAAAAGGGTGAGAATGATACTTTCAGAATTGTATTGTCCATACATTCTACAGCCTTGGTGATGCTGATGGAGGGCAGCTGAGAGAAGGCACCATGTGTGAGAGGTGAGGGGACTGGAGTCCACCTCCCCTTCCATTCCTTCTCCCTCTCCCTGCTCTGTGCTTGGAAAGTTACAGAGTGACTAAGCTTTATTTTTAGAGATTACAAAGAAAGAAAGCATTAGACAGCTGGCTGCAAAAATATTTATTTGTGACCTTTGTCTACATCTGTGCAGTGCTTGTTGCTATTCTGGAGCATGTAGTTCCCCCTGACTTCAGTCTTACAGTTTAAGGGGAAACTGAAATGCTTACAACTTTAGGCATACGTATATTTTAAAAAAATTGCTTCCATATTTGGAAAACAGGACTACTTCTGTTTGTAAAGTACTGGCCTTATTTGTTTCCCATTTTTGTAGTGACATATTGACTGGAAAAGGAACTGGAGCACTGCTTTTAGAGGCTGGGCTGGGGTGGTCCCATGTTGGTGACCAAACACTCCCTGCATGAGTCAGTCCCATTATGAACTGACCTGGAGAAAGGATTAAATAGATTTCCCAACTCTATGGGGCACAAAGGTTTAGCAGGGTGTGTGAACAGGGTCTGGAATCGGGTCAGTGATCAGTGGGGTCTGGCCTGCAGGTTGTGATGGGAGCTAGCAGGTACCCAAAGGTAGCTCAAGCCAGATATTACTGGTCATGGTTTTTGTTATTGGATCAAAATCTCCAGAAAATGGGAGTATTTTTAACTTTGCACTATGAGGACACGTGTGTTTTAGATGTGTATGTCCAGTCAAAAAGGCTGAGACGCTGCTTGGGATGCTCTGCAGGAGAAGGCTCTTGCTGACATACAGAATTTTGTGCTTGGCTTTTTGCTTGGGCAGACAGGTTCTTTCCTTTGAGAAGGTTTCATTGTGGGAGTTCTGACCTATTTCTCAGCACATCCAAAAAATTTCAGTGACGTTAACTTTCCTGTGTACATTTATTTTGGATGAGCTTTCCTCCATTAAGACCCCTGCCTGTGCTTCAGACATTGTATCCTATTGGATCTTCTGTAACCTAAGTTGTTGTGAGGCATGAAGCCAAAACTGTTGCTGGGATAGGTATACTGAGGTGACAGCCCTGTTTATTTACTGAATTTGTTCTAGAACTAGTAAGATTTTTCTGTATATTTTTATTATTATTATTTTAATTATTGCTAATACAAGTAACTTCTGAGTTAAGCAGGTCAGCTATACCAAAATAGAAAAACAAATTCAGTAATTGTTTTTGAGTTTTGTGGCAGTAAATTGGTTGAGCATCTGCTCAGAAACAAGCCTTTTCTGCTTTTATCCATCCTAGAGCAAATTTAGATTGCTTTTGTTTAAAACCAGCAAGCAGCGTCCAACAAGTTAGAGAATTGTAATCATAAATCCCTGGAATAATCTGTGTTTAGTGAGCATAAAGTACATAAGCTGGAAAAATTTGCTCTGCATCGCTCTTTCAAAAAAAGAGCCGGACTTCTCAAAACAGAATTGTGTACACCTTTAGCACAGAGAGGAAATTTTGCTGGTTTAACTGCCTTCTCTGATACTTGTAAGTGTACTGATTTTGTGCAGATCCTTTGTACCGTGCTGAGGTCTCTTCTCAGAAAATAGATTGTTAGTTAGGGGATGGGTGGTATGTAGTGACAGGCCTTTGGTCATGTCTGTTGGTCCATAAGGTGAGTGGTTGTTACATGTATCTAATATTCATTAGCCCTGTTAGCTTAATTTTTTGTTTGGCTGGTTCTCTTTTCTGGTTTTTTTGGCCCTCTTTGGAAAGCCTTGTTAATTCTTGCAGACCTTTAATACTGTTTAAAAAATCCTGAACCTGTAATCCTTGTTTCCCTGCTGTGGACTCTGTGATGGTTTAAATATCTTTAGAGCTGCTGAGAAACTGTCAGACATGAATTTGCTAAAGGGCAGCTACTCTGGTCAGCCCAGAAAGGCAGATGACCTGCTGGTGTGAAAACACTACATTCACGTCCTGTCAGAGGCGGATTCCCAGTGCCCAGGATGACTAAAGAGTTCTGTATCTCTCCCTGGCCAGATTCAGGGCAAATATTACATGTTACAAAGTAAGCTGTTTGATCTCTAGTAAGAAAAATAAAAAATAATTTTACTTTGCTTCTCATCCTTCATGTGATACTTTAAAAATCTCGTTTATTTAACACAGACTTTGCAATTGCAAATGCACATCATCCTCCAAGGATTGTGAGGGGTAACATTTTGAGTTAATTCTGGCACATTAGTGGTTTTGTTTTCCCATTGGTGGTCAGGTGGGGTAGTTGTCTCCCTCGTGAAGTAATTGCTCCTGCTTGGGGAAACCCAAAATGGTACATTTTGATCAAATTGACACACTTGTGGTGAAAATGGTGTTTCTTTCTATACCCTGGAGAAGGTAGGGGATCATTTTGCAAAGGGTTTTTGATCCCTTTCTAGGGAAAAACTGGTCCTTTAAGTTTGGGCTGGGGTCGGAGGCCTTGCTGTTGTACAAAAGCGAATTGAGAAGGGCGGGAAGGACACGGCACAGTGCCTGCCCTGGGGGGTTCAGGCACTCAGAGAAGGCCTTTGGGCAGCCCTGGCAAAGGCTCAGGCTCTGTGCCTTCCCCTGCTCTGCAGGGACCCTCCTCACTGAGGCTCCTTGCCTTGGGATGGCTTTTAAATATGCCTTCCGACTGTGAACCAGGAACCTGCCTTGAAAAAGGTTCTTGAATTCTGGTTTTGATTCCCTTGTTTATGTTAGACTTTCCTTTCTAGATCCAAAATAGATGGGGCTATATTCAGCAAAATGTGTTTGTCCTTTAATTTCTGCATAATTGAATACCGACTTTCAATTCAGCTGTACTGAAATCCATTGAAAAGGAGGTATTAGTGTGGTGTTTGTTCAGATTTCCATGTTTTAAAGAGAAAAGCTGGCAATATACTCAATTCTACTTGCCTTACTCTTTCACAATAGTTACTCCCTCTTAACTGCAGTACCTTATGCAAAAAATAGTTCCACAGGTTTTACTAAGACTGTTTAGGGAATTGAATACCACAGTGTTAGCAGAAATGAAATAAATGAACAATGCTTTTAAGAAATGCAGCATTTGGCAGAACAATCATAATTTGTACATGTATCAAACATAACTTCTGTTTTTTAACTTATGAATCAGTTTAAATGTCTGCAGAGGAGTTTCATGTTAATGATGCTTTTTGATGTTAATGACACCTGTGAAATTTGGGACTCTTTTAAATTAACTCTGCTTTAAACTACTTTGAACTCTACTACTGTAGCCTTGAAAAACAATTTTTATACTCTAATGTATAGCTTGATTTATTGAAGTTTTTGTATAAAGAAAAAAAATCTTACATTTTTTAAGTTCCACCAAAAGTAATCAAATGGACAAAGCTTGGCTCATGCATACTTGAATTAGTGATCAAACCTGCTCAGTATTGCAGGTGTACAAAATGTTTCAGTTAAAACTGCTTTCTCTTGAGTGTCCTTCATGGGTTTTTTGTAGCTTTCCCTGTCCCTTCATCACTGACATATCTGGCCAAGATAATCCTGTGTTTTGCAGCTGTGTACTGTGGACAAGCTCTGCTTTAAGTCGTGTGCCCATTCCTCCCATGCACGTGAAAACCATAAGCAACAAAGGCAGAAAAGCTCATGTTTGGGTTTAGAAAATATGTTTTGTTTTAGGTAGTGCGTATACCATCTTTATTGCAATTTTAAGATAAAAAACCCAAACCACTGGGTCTGTGCTTTGTCCTGGATTTACCTAGGCTATTCATTAACATGACATGTAATTTTAAGAATGTCGCTTAAGCAAACCCACCTAGTTTGCTTAGATTTAAATAAAAATCAGCTCAGCATGAAACTTGTTGAGATTACTTCTTGTTGAATTTTTTTTCTAGCTGGGACTTTTTATATGCTTTTTTTTCTTTTAAAGTAGCATGTTTAGAGTACTGCCTTTTTATTGGAATTACATCATGGCTATCACATTCCTTCACTCCGGAGAAGGAGAAAAGGAAAACAGAAGTTGAGAGATGTATTTTATTAAAAGAACAACAAACAAAACAACAGCAAAAAATGCCAAGCAAACAAACAAAACCCCTCACCCAACCAAAAAAAAGCCCCCCATACCCTCCAAATAAACAACTCCCAGATCATGTCTTATTTCAGAGGAGACTGACTTAACAAGTGCACAGAAAATCTGTCTGAAACTATTTTTATTTTGATTCTTGTGTTTATTTAATGACTTTCTTGATCTTGCTGTTGGTGGTGGAGGCTGAGCTTGGATTCCTCTGTGAATGCATAAAACTGTTGCAGTTGTCTTTTATTTCTTTTATTTGTTTTTACACTGCCTACAGCATTTCCCCACCCCTCTACTTTTAAATGTTTCCTTTTATGGCTTTGTAAAATTAGCTTTAACACTGATTGACATTGCCTTTATTGTCTCTTTAAGGATTGACTCTTGTCTGGCTCTATGGCTTACTCTTCAAGAAATTACTTTTATTGTCTTTTATAATGAAGTCTTGAATTTCTGGCTGGTTTTCAGCTTTCTGATACAAAACAAGGACAGATGCTCGTATTCTGAGCCCTGTTGTTACAGGATGAAGTGCTCTAGAATTCCTTAGTAGAGTAAACTTCTGAAATGAAATTCCATTGACTTCTTCAGCTGTCTTTTTGGTTATCAGCTAGCAGCAATGACTAGAATTTGGTTATGTCTGTATTGAGCTTAAGAATATAATTCTCACTTTTTTTGTCAGCTTATAGTAGCTTATAGTTAGTTTAACTAACATACAAGTTTCCAATGTGGCACAATTAAACTTTACATCTAACATGTGCAGAGCCTACATGCTTTTCTTTCATGAGCTGGATTGCCTTCCATGACTGGATTGCCTTCTTGAGCTTAGTAGTGAAACTGGATTCATCAGCGCTCTTGATTTTAAAGCAGGGGATTTACACCTGATGCAATGCCTTTAATTTGGTTGATGCTATAGAGCTAGCACAATGGTTGCAGTCTGCAATCACTTTAGATTGCCAACAAAGTTTTACAGAGTATAAGGTTTTTTTTTCTTCTGTAACAAGCTAGGAAAAAATAGTAAGATCACTGATACATTACATGTGTTTTTGAATATTTATCTTCCCACTCTCAGTCAGTCACCAACATTATTTCAGGCCATAGAATTGACTTTCTATATGGAAATAGTGTCAATGTATCAAGAATTTTTCTCCAGCAAAACGGTGGTCTGGCATCACCCATCTTTCTTTACTAAATGCTATTACTATAACCACTATAACATTGTCTGGAACTTAATTCCCTTTAATCAGCTGTGCTGTCTTAAACGTGGCAGAAACAGCCATTGTAGCTCGTAACAGTGCTTAAAATGGGGCTTACGTGTGGGTAAGAATTCTAGGATTTCTTATAGCTTGTGGTCATTCAGATGGATAAATGTGGAACTACTTAAATACCAAGAGTTGTTTTGGTCCTTGTTGGCAAACAAAGTTTTGGGAAATAGAAGCCTTTTAAGTGAAATCATGAATTAAATAATTCAAAGATGGCAAAAGTTCATAGTGTTCAGATATGAATGTGGTTCCTATACTGAGTTTTTAGCTTGCATGGGAATTCTAGATTTAGACTCAAAGAATTTAACTTTTCATGAGTAGAGTGGTGGTATAGGTATATGAGTAATGAGTATATTGAGTACATGTAATATAAACTATGCAATTCAACTTTAAAATGTCTCAGAGAACTTATGGATTGGTGTTAGGATTTTGGACAGCCTCGTACTTTAGCAGAAGAATATTGCTTGTGTCTCTGTGCCATGTAAACGTTATACTTGTAGAAAATTGTATTAACTGGGCAGCTTAAGTACTTGCTGCCTTTCAGGATTCTGAAATTCCATTGTGCCAAAGGAGTCCTGAGGCGGTAGCTATTTTGGAAACTGATTTTTAAAAAGGCTGTTTGGAAGATATTATTATATGCTACTCATGTCTACAAGCTGCCCTGCTCTTTTCTTTAGTTGGTGCATCTCTAGGAGGCATTCTTCTCATGCTTTTGTTCTAATCTCTTTCTTCACAACATGAAAGAAAATCCTCTGTTTCATGTGTTCCGCAGAGTTCCTTTCATCCTTCAAAGTGATGTTCCTTACTTTGCGATGTAATTGCCTATATGAGTTGCTTTTGAGCTGTAAAACTAAGTCTTGTTTTATTGACTGGCTTATAATGTTTGCCCATTTACCACATGCCATTGATTGATAACAGTAATGAAGTAAATAACTGAAGGATTTCACCTGTTTTCTTTTCTCTGTTTTTTCTCTTTCTCACAGGTTCATTGCTAAACCATGTGCCTTAGGCCTTAAAGTCCAAGCCAATGGACCACAGAAAGCTCAACCTAATGCTATCCTGGAAAAGGTTTTCACAGCTATTACAAAGGTAGTGTGTCCAACTAAAATACTTAACTTATGGAGTGGGATGTGGCACTGTAAACTATGTCTGAGCAAAGCAAAGCTAGCAGATAAATGCAGTGCTGCATTTTCACACCTCTGATCAGAAGTTCAAATATTGGGAATGTCATTAACATGCCAGCTTGAGTGGTTGTGTATCTCTTTGTGATGTCTCTTTTAAGCTTTCAATCAAAAAAATTGTCACAGAAACACTTTGTAGATGCCATATGGCCACCTGCTTTTTTTTGCTTCTTACCTGGTTTTGCTCTTATCTATTTTGTATCAATTTTTGCAAAATCATTGGGGTTTTTAGAATAAAAAAGGGCCAATTGTAAGCCAATAATATTGATACTGAGTTTCCATGAAACTTCAAAGGCCTGTCTTGCTGGCGTCCCAGCTACAGCAGAATGACATGGAAAAGTGGGAGAAACTGACTGAATAATGTTTTATTTGCAGCTTGCATATCTTTTTTGTACAAGATTTTCCCCTACAACTTGCATATCTGTCTCTACATCTCTCACCATATGACATCTCAACCCGTTTGTTGTTCTGTCAATGTTTTTCAAGCCTCCCAAATTTTTCGGCAGGAGCTTTCCAATCCCACCTTGGCTCCAGGCTGCAGCTGGGCACCAGTGTAAATTTCAGAGAATGTTAAAGTCATAAAGGCAAAAATCGGGTTCATTGTCACAGATAGTGAGATATGGTGTGGATCTGTCTTGCTTGTGTGTCCTACACAATCCAGAGATCACCATGGCGCTTGCTGTGACTTTTTTTCTGTTTTCAGGGAGGGAATTGCATGTGCCTTGTTTCTGAAAGCTGCAGGATATACTCTCACACAGATTCAGCTGAAGGAAGAGTGGTTAGGTTTTGTTCGTTGTGGTGTTGTTTGTTTGTTTTTAATATTTCCTCCTAGATTCTGGTAGTCTCACACAGGGCCTGAAATACCTGTGAGTGTGCAAAGCTCCAAATGAAAATATCTATTTCCTGCAAGAATCTGGTATCTGATCTCAGGGAAACTGTCCAGTTTAGCTACCTGCCTTTTTTGAATCCTATACAGCAGTTCTCTCCAGTCAAACTCCCTAGAGCTGCATCAAACATTTCATTTTTCTAAGGTTACAGAAATTACTTTTCTTAACCTTCCCTTGAAAAACTAGTAGATACCTTGGTTGACTAAAAAGCTTCATTGTTTATCACCAGAATTCATGGATGGCAAATACTTCAACCTTCTCTTGTCTCATCCTTTCATTTCCCTCTCTTTCCTGTGTCTTCTTGGAGCCTCACATACAAAACCTCAGCCTCACAGAACTTTTGCTGATTTATGTCTTGCAACAGTTAAAAATTTAAAGCTCTTTGTTGTAAGAGCTCTTGTACTTCATTCTATATTTGTAACTGTCTTGCAGAAATAAAGCTAAAGTTCCAGGAAACAGTTTATCCATTTTTCTGTTTATTAAAAAAACCTATATGATCAGGAGAAATATGTAAGTACGTGTGCTTTACTGTACGTGTAGAATGGCTGTATGATTGGAGATCCATCCTTTACTGCTCTTTAAATTAAGGACAGACTCATTTTCTTTTGCTTTACCTCTGCACTGGTTTGAAGTCATGCTAATGGTATGAGACTTGTACATTTTCTGCTTTGGAGAATATTTGTGTGTATTTAGTTCTACAGAAAATAATTCTCTCTCCCTGTTGTCAAGGTGATTTTCCTTTTGAAGTTGTCACTTTGTTTAATGACCTAATTTAACATTATCATGCACAAATATGGAATTTATCTTCTTTCTGTGTCAGTTGAACCATCTTCCCTAGTGCAACAGTTGATAGGACAAAGATCCTGATGTAGGAGAGTGGAACAGGTATAAGTGTGTGGCAGGCAGTGGGGTGTTTGTAAGAAAACTGCTCCAGAAATGCAAGGCATTTTATGACTAAACTTCACTTCCAAATTTCAAGCAAGTTTCAATCCCGTTGTCCCTTTAAAGTTTTATATTAGTAACGGACCTGCATGTCATATTGCAGCATCTGTCCTCCTAGATTAACAACTGTCATTGTAAATAATAACTGTCATTGTAAATGTATTCTGATGGGAATCTGCCAGTAGAGATTTCTGTGGACTTATTTCTCTCTATTCATGTGTCTGACAGACAGCCTTGGTAAGAAGGCAAGAGTCAATTACAGTGGTTCTGAATTTAAAGTGTTAAATGCAGTTGAGCAAGAAAATAATTTTTCTGCTTCTCTGTTTTGTAGCATCCAGATGAGAAGAGGCTGGAAGGCCTCTCCAAGCAGCTGGACTGGGATGTACGCAGCATTCAACGTTGGTTTCGACAAAGGCGCAACCAGGAAAAACCCAGCACCCTTAGGAAATTCTGTGAGAGCATGTAAGGATGCATTTCTCTTCTTGAGTCTTCTTGAGACTGTGTTCTCATCAGTTTTCCCCTTTGTTTTTCACAGGTGCTTTTGTAGACAATTAGAAAATTATACAAATTGGTAGAATATAACTGATGAGAAAAATAATCTTCATTCTCCTGAAGGAGTCAGATTGTACTTTTTGGGTATTTTCAGTGGTCAAAAGCTTTCAGAAATCGTGTTGTTGTGATTCTATACTATGGGGGCACCAGTCTGATCCTTTAAGACAAGTCACCTGGTGTTAGTGTGCTGTCCTTACAGCACTACCTTTAGCCATACAATCTGATGGAGATCTGAGATGGAGGAGAAAAGATGAAAGGCAGTTGGGTTGTTAAAGAAAAAGAAGACAAAAGATAAATTACCTAAAGATGCTTGCCCTTTGTTAAACAGAAGAACTTAAGTGTCAGAATGCTTAAGTCCTTTCTTTGGTATTTATAGCTAAAATCCTCCTTCCTTAATGTTTAATAAATCAAGGCATGATGAGATTCTGGATAGACCTAGTCATTTTGTTGCCAGCAGCTGCTGACCTTAGAATTACTAATTTCTGAGATTAGTGCAGAACAACCTTTTTTTCTCCAAGGGTTGTAGTTGTCACCTTGTCAACCGTGGAGTCTTGGGAAAAATTATTGCTGTGTTAGCCTTAGAACTGGCATATTTGAGTTGTATATTTTGCTTCCTCTATAACTCAGCTAAAAGACCTCACTCTCTTGCACTGGTGCCAGCACATCTGGGTGAACCTACAGGTAGGAAAATGTAAGCATACCATGAAATACTGGCATGGATAGGATAGTAATGGGAACTGAGTTTGCTCATTTGTGGTATCCATTATCAAAATAGGATGCAAATGACGGCTATGAATGCAGACTGGAAGGTAAGGTCAAGCTGTAGTGAAGTGCTGACAGAATATAGTGCCAGCTTTGTTTAGAGGGAGCCGTTGGCATTTCTACAATATGTGGACTTAATAGTAATGATAAAACTTGTCCAAAAAGAAGCAAGATGGCATAAATAATAGGTGGATACTTCATGTTCATGTTTTGCAAGAGGTGCAGTGGGAGCTGCATCTTCATTTCTACGTGTGTGTAGTGCTGTGGCAATGTGGTTTTATCCAACCAATTGTGTATGCCTTGCCCTGGGAGCATTTCCAGTGATGGACTGTGTGCCACCAGCTGACCTGACACATCTGGGACAGAATTGTTGGCGTGTGGTAAGACTACCACTGGGAGCCCAGGGTTACCCTTTTATCCCTTCAGTATGGGTGTTAAAGTGTTGTTTAGTTTAATCTGTCCATCAGAACACTAAGCAAGGTAGTTTGGAAAAGTTCTGACTGATTTCTGAAGAAATCGTTTGGTATCAGGTCTGTAGCCTTTTCAGAGCTATTGAATTGATGGGGTGGCTTTTCAGATACAGTGACTGTGTGTGGCAAGTGCCTTGAAGCTCTGAGCTACCTAAAGTACATGTTCCCACAACAGTCATGGGAAGGGGAACACTCAAATCTTCAGTAATTCGGGTGCCAGTGGAGAGTTTTGACAGAACGAAATGTGCCATTATGTAATAAGCAAGAACAGAGCAAGCAAAATGACAGTGATCTCTGCCTACACCTTCAAACTGCTGAGCTGCTGTTGTCCCTCCAGAGATGGCTTCAGTTTTGCTGGCAAAAGCACTGATTGACTGTGGCTTGGGAAGAAAAGTGAAAGAACACACAGCAAATGTGGATCTGCTTAAAAAGAACTCCAACTCCTTTTACATGGAGACGATTCAATTTACTGCTAGACAAAGCATTCCTTGGGCCCAGAGTGGCTTTTCCATGATGAAAGTGAAGAGGAGCTGTGCCAGAAGGGCTTTAGGCCATTTTTGACTGCCTTATCTTTCTTGCAAATGAATTGCATAGGAACTGTCTAAGGTGGAGTAGCTTCAATGTGACAAAAGTTGAGAGAGAAATTTAATGATAAACACACTTGCCCAAGATGAATGATGCCAAAGATCCAGCCCCAAACACATAATGCCAGTAACTTCATTACTAGACTCTTATTGTCACAGATTTCTCACTTTCTCTAACCCTTCCCTTCTTTTCAAGCAATTACAATTCTGGTGATAAACAGAGTGCAGAGAAACTCCAAACCCCACACTGTTTCTTGAGCAGGGAGGGGTGGTTTGTGTGGGGATTTTTTGTTCTTTTTGGTTTTGTGGGGTTTATTTGTTCGTTTGGTTTTGTTTTGTGGGTTTTTTTGTTTTCGTGTTTTTGTTTGTTTGTTTGGGTTTTTTGTTTGTTTGGGTTTTTTGTTTGTTTGGGGAGGGGGTGTTGGTGTTGTTGGTTTTGTTGGGTTTTTTTCCAAATGGAATTATTTCTTTGCTGCCAGTCTTTGTCAGATATTCGGGCCATGGGCAGATGAAGGTTATATGAAGAAAAAGGCAGCAATAAAATCTCCTGTTTGTAGATACTGTTTGTGTCACAGCATTATTGTGAAAATAAATTACTTTTTCAGGAGCCTTAACCAGTATTCCCACCTCAGAGTTTTGTCTGTCAATCTGAAAGAGAAGGTGTAATTTGATTGTTGGAGCCATAGAGACCCTAATGGTGAGACTTGAGTAGTATTACGTACCTGCTTAAACTTTCAGATGTTATGATGATAAGTTTTAATATGAAATATGAAATAGATAATTTCACTAGGTGGTGATTAATACATATATATAATCACCAGGTGGTGATTAATGATCCAGTCAGAAAGTAATAAATGCAGCACTGAGTATTATTTTACTAGTAAATCAGTCCTTGTATCGTAAGGATTTGGTGACTCTGGCATGAAACCTGGAGTTAAAATCACAATTTGTAGTCACTAGGAAAGATATCCACCTAGTATAACCTCAGATTGCAAAGCTCAGGCACTTAGCCTACTATAATAACTGCAGGCGATAGTCTGCCCATAGCTTTTCTTTCTATTTTGTGAATTTAGACCATTTGTGCTCCTTTCTTTAACTTGAAAGATCCAAGATGTATAAAGGAGGAAACAAAGTGGTCAACCGAGTGTGCAAAGTGGACTTTTCTACTTCCATGTATTTCTGTTGGGCTTTTATTATTCTTTTCTCTCTGTCCCTGTGTTCCTTGGTGTCTCTAACATCAAGAATATTATTTTGCTTATTACCAGACAGAATACAGGATCCAAGAATGTCTTTGTTGATGTTTGAAGTGTCAGAAAGCCAATGCAGCAGTGATTCCCAAACCACTTCTAGTGTCTTCCCAGTTTCAGTGTGTTGTTCCTGCTCATACTACCAGTGTGTAGGCATGTCTGATTTCCTCAAAGACTTAGTAGTATAGAAAGAGACACCATTCTGTCCTCCCCCCTTGTTGTCTGGAGCACAGGGAAAGAACCTGTTGCCATAAGTTATTAGCCTGGGATTTTGGAATGTCATCAGGCTGATGACTTATCTGTCCTACAGCTATGTACATTTAAGCAAGCTGTTTATTGGAGGCATTTATATGGTTTCTGAGGAGTGGCTGGCAAAAGCATATGGCCAAGAGAGATGTTTTTAGTTTATGCAACATTCTGCGTGTGAAAACATGGAAATATGCAGACTGAAGAGCCAAAGATCTATTTTTTCCCCCTCTTTATTCTCTAGAAGAAGCTTGGATACTAAAGTGTCTGTAAGTAAGGGTGTCTTTTAGTTTTGATGCAGGGGAGAGAAGAGCCTCTGTCTCGTATCCTGGCTAGACACTGTTCTTCCTAAGGAATTGAAATTTTGTTTATGCATGTTGCTTTGGAGGAAGATTTTCTCTATCTAGGACTGAATATATGTATGTGTGTGTATGCACGTGTATGTGTATAGATATAGAGAAATACAGATTGGGTTTTTTTTTTGTTACATTACGCACATTTTTGTGAAAATTTTATGGGCTGTTTGAAACTTCTTGGGCATACTGCTTTTTTCAACTAGCAGAGTAAATCTCAACAAAGTTGTACTGGAAAAATAACTGTGCAAGGGAAGGAAATGAAGACAGCTGTTTGGTTGTTGAAATTCTGAACTGTGCTGATACAAATCTTAACAAAATGCGTGAAAAAATTCATCAGTCTGTGCTTTGTGTCGAGCAGTAAAGCACTAGAAAATAAATAGGCATTTAGCTCTGAATTTTTAATAGCATCATGCTCTCCTAAACCAGCTTCTAACACACTTCTGATCTGAACAGAGTGCAGCCACTGACAGCAATTTTAAGTCTTCTCTAACGCTTGTTCTCTGATAAATCAGTGGTAAACACCTTCCATGTACCTCCTCTCCAACACACAGCTTACCAAGCCCTCACACTTCCAAAGGCAGACTCTAGGCAATCAAGCCCAGCTGCCACGGCGTGGTTTGCTGTGTTTGTGCCTTCAGCTTTGTCTCTTGGAACATCTGTATTAGACATAATTGCACAGGCTGGCTCAAGCTGTAGTTCAGCAGCACAGGCTGTCATTGTAGATTCAGTAAGCAATAGAGGCCACTTCCTTGAGCTCTGCATCCTTGCCCTGCCAGACAGCTGGCTGTATGGCTGTTTTGTAAAGTGACCAACCGTACTCTCTGGGTTTAAAGGTTACCCTGCATGCACACATAGGGTGCTCATAACTCAGATTTTCCTGTTGTGGGTCATAATCTTGCTGGAGTTCTGTTTCTTCTGGTTGTGGAGAGTGTGTATGCAGTCAAGTAACAGAAGGGAAACCAGGGAAGCATAGGCAGTACTTGTATCCATGGTGAAAGCTCAAGTTTTGATGTGATGGAGGAGAGAAGCAGGGGAAGCAGCTTCAGCCACCTGGCCCCTCCTGATGTGAGAGTGTGGGAGTACACGGAGTGATGGGAGTACATGGAGTGATGTTGTGCCGTGTGGTCCTCTGAGTGAATCTCTTCCTTGTGCCAGCTCTAGGACAAGGGCTTAGATTAACATAGGCTGAGTGAATGAATGCTTTTCTACTGAACAGCTGCACCTATGGCTCTGTTTATAGCCTTTATCGCATTCTTCCTATCATTTTTAGTTTTGGGATAGTAAAATACCGTGTCTAGGTTGCCCTCTTATTCTGCTGCATTAAAAAGCTGAATCATCTGGAGAAGGGGAAGGTGGAAGTAGACTTCTTGTAACTCCATAGTATGCTGCTCAAAAGCTCCAGTTAGCTCAGGGCTCATATGAAACTGACCCCAGCATTGGGCAAGGTTGGCAGTTTCCCTCGTGATTCCTCTCCTACCATTCTTCCATATCCACATATGAATCTGGTCTGTGATCACCATTCTGTCCTTTTAACCTGGGCTACAGGACTTCTCACTGCCCAAACATGGTATTAGAGGGAAATTACAACATTGGTTAAGGGTCAGGAGTTGTCAGCCTTCTTTCCCTGCTATTCTGCTGGAGCAGACAGGCAAAGATGTCCATGCCATGTTCTACTAATATGCTCACTGTATTTTTAGACTTTAGTGCTTTAAGTGCTTACTATTTTGCATCTTATGAAATTCCCTCTTTCCTCAAATTGGATTACTTAAAGCTCTGAATTCCCTACCCTTACTGCCCTCTGTGACACAGTTTTTTACACAATTAATCAATTTAAATTAACTCATGTGCTCATCCTGCAAAGACACCGTCACTTAAGACTATCATTGTATATTAAGCAAGATTATAATTAACTATATTTCCATTCTCTTGTGGGTTGTATGTGCTCACCGTTATCTTATATTATGGAAATTAAATAATTTCTCCCGAAGTTCTAGTTAATGTGAACACAAATCCAAAATTACAGTCACAATATAAAAATTTAAGACAACAAGAGGAAAAATGGAAAGACTGCAGTAGCTACTGCTTTCTTGTGTTCTATGCACCTTAAATTGTCTAGTTCTTCATTGTTGAAGAGACAAGCTGCTGCCTTCAGTCAGCTTCAGCTTTAAATGAAGTTGGCAAACACGGAGACAAGTGGCTTGAAACACTGAAGAGTTAAGTGGTAGTAAGATGTTATTTTATACACAGCAATGAATTAATTTATTCCATACACTGCAAATCCTTACTTCTCTCTTCTCCCTTGTATTTATGTTTTTACACGTATGTTGTTACACAAATGTTACACATTTGATTACCTTTCATTTTATAGATACATAGACAATGCCTCTTCACAGAGACACAGAGTTAAGAGGAGAATTGGCTTCCAATTGTTTAGCATTTTTCACTTATGTGTAATTAGGTATATAACTACACTGTTTTCTGTGTTAGTAAGTTGTCTTCCAATGGAAAGGGGCTTGCAGGTCTGTAGCTGAATATATGTAATGGTAGTGGTCTCTGTGAGAACATGTACATGATGCTGATGGAGAGAGAAACTTTCTAGTTCATCTAATGCTTTTTGGGGTGATGCTGTGGTAGGTAATGTAGCTACAGGCATAGGGTAACCTAGTGTTTGATATGGCTTCTGTCTTCTGCTTTGGTGCCTCACCATGGACCTGCTGTGACAGCACGAGGAGCCCAGGCTGCAATGGAGACCCTTCTGGTCACTTCACCTCTATGCTCCTCTTTTGCATTTTATGTAAATCCATGAAGCCATTACATTTTACTGGTACTGTCAGTGTGGCAGACCCTTTCGCTTATATTGACTGGTGACCAGGATTTGTTCATACAGGCATGTTTATTTTTCACTTCCCTGAAGTTCAAGAAACTAGCAGATTAAAAAAAGGGTATGTGAGAGTTAAATTTTTCATTAATTTTTTCAGAGGATTCAAGTAATGCATCAGCTCATATAGTCCCGGTTACTGGCAGATTAAATCTTCTACGATCAGGCCCTGAAACAGCCTGAAATTGTGATTATCGGACAGGAAATATTCAGTATAAGGTGCTGCAGAAAGTGCACTTTGAAATTCTTAATGCTATCCCTTGTGGTTACTTATTTAAATACTTTAGTTAGTATAGTTTGGTTAGATGGTGCTTCTTGGTGAATTTGGGGTTCCGTCTTCTTTAGTTTCATTGCTGCTGCTCTGATACAAGCAATTTTGCAAGAGAAATAGTACAAAAATTTCCTTTCCCTGTTCCTTTGTACAGTGCTTGGAATACTAAGAGATAATAAGTCTTTAAAAATGAAAAACAGACCAAAAAAAGCCTTCACTGTAATGAGCAACTTGTAGAGGTTTTTCCAAAGTTTTTAGTGATCCAACAATCTCTACCCATATAATAAGAGGTGTGTGGCCTCTGTGCACAAACTTGGTATATGCTGCATGGATCAAAGCACAGCCAGGCAGCTTCCTCAGGGGAATGGGGAAACAACGCTGACACCTAGCCCACCTCCACAAAGATAATACTCCTGAGGGTTCAGCATCTGCTTCAGCAGGCTAAAAACCACTCCAGGGCACACATAATGCTACAGGAAAGTAACATCCAGTCTGAGAACAAAAGAAAACAGGTAATGCAAGTTGGTCTAAGAAGGTGGTTACCTGTCACAAAGCTGCTGTATGCATACAAATATGATGGCCATCATGGCTAGGACAACATTGCTGGGTGAAATTCAAATGCAGCCTGGAAGATTCAAGTTGTCATTTCTCTAGAACTGTAAAAGAGTGGGACAGTGGGTAGCTGTTGTGTCTAAAAACAGGTGACAGTGGCTCCTGAGATCATTAGGGAGAATGGAGAGTAGAGGTCCCTGTTACAAAGGCTTTTGAGTTGTTTCCTCTATCCAAGACTCATCAGCTGTTTGCATTGAAGATCTCTGATAAGAAAACGAGTCTACTGATGAGAGCACAAGGGGCAGTGCACGGCAGCGACATCTGGTTTTTCTGTGTGTGCTTCCCATGAGTTTTCCAGATAGTATCTCTTTGTAGGGCAAGATTTGGCTATGATCATATATCTCTGAGGTTTTATCAGTGCTTTATTTTATGTAGCCCTGAAAGTATTCAGAAGAGAACAGTTGCATAACCATTAAACAGAAACTATATAACCTAGAATGAGTTACCAAAACACTTTTTGTATTATGCATATTTTCTGGCCTAATTATATAAACACACTTCATTATTTATAAAACTGCATCACTTCAAAATTTAGTACTGTGTTTCCTTTCCTCTTTTCTGCACTACTAAATATTGCTCTTAAGACTTCCAGAGCTGCATTTTGAGAGTACAGATTTAGGACATGACTGGTCTCAAGTGGCACTGTAATACTAAATATTAAATAACTGATTCAAACTGCAACCAACAGTAAAATCAGACGACAGTCAAGTCTTAATTTGGAAGGTTGAAGAGGAAAGCAGTACAGTGTTCTCAGTTTATCATACCTGCTATTTTGCACATCTTAGAGAGCTATGCATAACTGCCTTCTTCATATAGCATCTGCTTAACCACAGGAACTAGTTACCATTTGCATGGTCCAGACTGACTCAACAGCAATACCATGCCAAAAGAGGCAAGAAGATTTTATCCGTTCATTTATTTACCTATCTATTATTTTTACTTAACCTTTTTTATATTTGCTTGCAGCTTTCAGGCTTTGTGGAAGTGCAGCAAATTATCATTACAGAAATCTGAGGAGGTAGGAAATTGGAACTGTGGAGCTTCTTCCATCAACCATACAGTCATACTTGCAGCTTTGTATAAGACTAGGTACCAGGATTGAAGATAGGCAGAGATTTAGTGGAGTTTCCTGTTTAAGCTGCTATTTATTGAATGGCTTAAGAATTACTTTTCAGTCCTCTGTTTTGTATTATTACGATTTATTGCCAAAAAAAAGTATCTTTAGGGGATTTTTTTCCTGGTTTAGGGGAGAAGGGTTGCTGTTTGTTGTGTTGAATTTTGGGTTTAACTTAAAGTTGGGCTATAATAGATCTGTAGACAATATCACAAATATTAAGAAGTTGATCCAGAAGTTCAGAGTCCATTGTTTTTTTGGGATCATCCTCTAAATTATTTGTCTTTAGAGGTAGTCATCTAGAAGGAATGTATACCTCTGGCTATGTCAGAAGCAACATTAGTTGGATTAAGTCCACCTGAGTGAATCAGAAAGTTGAAGGCTGTCCTACTGTATTTGGGGGAGCAGAAAAATGCAATTCGAGGATAAAACATAAGACTGCTTTAAGTCACAGTGGACATGTGTGAAACTTAGCAATGCTTCCCATTTAAAAGAAGTAAATATTGAATACTGTTTAAACTCAGCCTCAGAAATCCTCCTTTGAGCACTCTCATAGTGAATATACTTTTCATAGCCAAAGGAAACCATTGCAGCAAAAAATAGTTTTCAGTCCCAGCTAATGATTCTGTGACCCAGCTGCATGTTTGTGCAGTCCATTCAGATTGTGGGGATTAAAATGGAACAAGCTGTGTAATGGCAGTTCAAGCCTTCTCATCCCCAGAACCAAGACCTGCAACTGGAGTTCACATGAGGTTCAGTTTGACTTTGAGCCCAAAGCCTGAGCCCAGTGGTCTGTCAGCCACTGCCAAAAGTTGAGCAATGGATCATGGAGAACAGCAAATCTGACATTTTACTGAAGTGTATTTCCATGGAAAAGCTTCAGGCATCTGCAATTTCTCTGAAAATAGTTTTCAGAGCCAGAGAGCCAGTTTCTTCAACTGCAGGCAATGTGGTGAGCCTATGACTAGTTGTTAAATACTATGGGGTTTTTTTTAATGTTAACTGTTTTGAAGTGTAGCATTCTTATATTGCTGTTTGTGGCCCTCGCTGTGGCAAACCAATGGCAAAGGTAGCTCTGTAAATAACAGCTACAATTCTGGAAGCATAATGGGTTTTATGTTTTTAACATTCTGCATTTACTCTGTCAGATGTTTTGTTGTCAGCAGTTAGATAGCTTTGGATCCTTGCACACCATTGCTGAGCAGCAGACACTGGTTTGGCATCAGAGCCATAGGCACTGTGCACTGCGAGGTGGGTGCTGCAAAGTTCTGCAGGAGTGCCAGTGTTCACAGCCTGGCCACTCAGTCTTCCTGCAAAAAAAGGTGGGAAAAAAGGGAAAACTGCAGGAGCAGAGAGGCCTTGTCTCTTCACCCTTGCCCTAGGGAGAAGTGTCCATTTTTCACAGGAGAGCACCCATGCTGAGCACCCTTAGCTGGACAGCAGGTCTGTGGGGAGGATGCCATCTTTCTGACAGGGCATGAGCCCCATGTGGTGAGCTCTGCAAAAAGTATGGATGGTGTAGAGGGGTGCTTTGCTTGAGCACTGCTTGATCAATTTTGTTTTTCCTAAGCTGAAGTTTAATTTCACATAAATCAGTGAAGTGCTTGCTCAAGTGGGCACTTAAATAGTTTTTGCTGAATTGAGCATACCGTGGGGTATATCAGGTTAGTTGGTGGAGGCTCTCCAACTTTTCCATCTTTTTAGATGATGTTCTGTGTCATGCTGAAGCATCTTTAAAATTTCATTAGCAGCTCAAAGTTAAAAGGGTTGAGAGGTTAAGAAACTGGCTGTACTCTGGGTTGGGAATGCATTCAAATGTAGAACAAGAGCAGTCCGATCTGCTGCTGCACCTTTGAGGGACTCTACAGCATTCTTTTTAAGACTACATTAGAAAATGATTTATTTTTCTGTTATGGAAGAGTCACTTTTAAGCTTGACTTTTTTGCTGCAGTGTGTCACTTCATGTTTGAAGCACTGGCCTGGTAATCAACAACACAACCTGAAGAATATGCCAGAAGGTCCATATGTAAACCATTTGATCTCCCTTATTCAGAGTTTGAGCAGACAAGATGCAAGCCTGGTTCAGTTTGGGAGTCTTTTAGTGGAGGGCTAAAGTGAACCTCATAAACCTTATTGCGAACAGACAGGTCAGGACTTCCAGAACATTTGTGCCTTGAGTGCATTAGTCCAGGTTTGTTGGGTTTAAACTAACCTAAGTCTTTCAAGCAGCACACTTTGTGTGTGTGTGGGTAATTCAAAATTTGTCTCTATACAATTGACCAAAGGAATGTTTGAGGTCTGAGGGACGGAATAAATTCTCACAAAGCAGAGAAGCTTCAGCTGTTTTCATCTTTCAGTGAAGTGTGAATTGATGTGGCAGTTGCCCACAATGGAGTGTTTCACCTAGCGGCCTCTTTTGTACGTCGTTAATAGGGCAGAGAGTATTGCTGGGGGGAAAGAGGAGCAAGAGATATTTTAGTATGCATCTTGCCTTTCTTTTCCTAGTCTCTTGGGCTCTGCTGCTGCTGCTTTAGGAGTTGTTTTCCCTGTTGAAGACAACCAGCTGTGACCGAACAACAGCAGTACCCAGTGACATGTGGACACTCAGCATGAGCTGCTGACGCTTAAGGAGGACCTTAAGCAGGATATTAGAAAGGGTACTAGGAGTTTTTATACCACTGGCAAGGTTTCTTCCCTTTCCTGCGTCTGTAACTATTCAGGCTGTGCTTAGGCTAGAGGCACTTTCCAACATTAGATTTGGGACTATTACCTAGGACAAATTCAAGACAGCACTTCATCAACCACCACTTTGTGAATTCAGTTGGAATTAAGAAAGATGTTCTTCTCTTCTATGATGTCAGGAAGACAGGAAGAACATTTTGCCCAAGTTCCCAAAATGAAGAGATGTTTTGGACACTGTGTTATAGTGGGAATAGGTGTGATTACTCCTCTTAAATTTTTCCCTTTATTTACGTTTCCTCATCAGTGGGCTTCAGTGAGATGCAAATAGAGGCATAAAGAAGTATGTACTGTAGATTGAAATCCATCATTTATGTTAGAGTACTTGTTGCAAGAGAATTGATTTGAGAGTTTACCTTTGGAGGAATCTTTCTTGGACATATCTGCACTGTATGAAAGGTATTTCTAACATACATTCTGTCCTTGTCTGCATGATTTTGAGTGAATAATGCAGCTTCATAACCTAGTTCCTACACCTTTTCTCCCTGTCTTTAATCCCAAATTATTGAGTATGCAATCATCTATTTTACCCTGGCCTATGGGTGGTTTACTGTTAAGTGCAGCAATAAACCATTTATAGGTAGTGGTAAAACATTGTGGCAAACTCCTTGGACTTTCTTGTATGTGATTGAGATTCCATCTGGGGTCTTGAGCTGGGAGAATTGCCCTTTAAAGTCTGCAGAAAAAGCAGCTGGCTGCCAGCTACAGACCCATGAAAGTCCTTTGTTGATCTGCTTCCACCAGAGTTAGCTAGTGATAATAAACATGCTGGGGGCCAATTCCAGCTTTTCTTTGTTTGGAATTTTTGTTGGAGATTGACCAAGCCAGAAGTTTGTAGAATAGCTTTTGTGCTTGTTCACCAGGAATGAGCTTTTTTTTTTCTATGATTTTTTTTTTCCTTAAGAAGTCAGCATTTTGACCAGCTTGGTCTTTCACTCAATTCTTAGCCTTGCTTCAACTTCTGGAGCTAAATCCAAGTCCACTTGTTTGGCAAATTAGGGAAGAAGAATGTATCATATCCTTGTGTGCATCTGTCACCTTTGTAGCAGTTGACTGGTTGAAGTAAGTTGACTGTTTTCAGCAAGCCCAAATAATACACAGTGGCTCTTGGCTCTGAGGGTTTTCTGAAGCTCCAGAAACTCCCCTCCAGGGGAATCCATGGCTTTAGCACAGATCTATAGCAGTGTAGTGCTTTGGGAGGTGGGTGGAGAGTTAGATGGGGATGTTGCTCTTTCTTAATTTGCCTGTTTTGGGAAAGGTTCTTTTTATTTTTTGAGGACTGGTAGCTGCGGGAAATTCTGCAATCATAGTTTTCCAAGTGTCCATGCAGACTGGAAAATCCCTGATACCCACCAGCTAAAACTCAGCTATTAACATATTTCAAATACGTCAGGCTGCCTTTGAACTCCTCTGTGGAATATCGCATCTCCCAACAGCAAGCTAGAAAAGCCCTTAATGTTATGAATTTTGCTTGGACAAATATGAAAGGTGATAAAACTCTTTGCAAGGAATTTATCATAGCTGCTCACACTTAGGAGTGAAGGAAGGGCACTGAAAGTGCTCATCAGTAAATAGGTTAGACGGAGTTTTCCTCCAAATGTTTGTGTTTTCAGTGACAGCCTTCAAACTTTCACTAGATGATATATGTAACCTTGAAATTAAATGGCAAGTTTGCAGGCTGTAGGACTGGTCTGATGAAAAACTTTCTGCCCAAATAAATCCTTCCTTCTTGATACTATCCTTGCTGTTTCTCTCATGTGTGTCATCTGAAGGCTTCTCCCAGCACAAATAACATTTTGCCTCCAAGTACCCTATTTTCACATTATCTTGAAAGTGCTAGCATGAAAACGGTGTGCCATGTTACTAGAGTGACCAAGCCCTTGAAGGGTTTGCTATTTCTATCACATCAGTTTAATAAATTAATTTCTGCCATGCTGTGGAGACTACTGAAAGAGTTTCTGTTCAACTGAAGTATCACGTTTTAAATCTCATTAATGTTCTTACACTCTCCTCAAATTATCAGAGGGTTGTTTATGTATGATACAACTGTCCTCCTAAATACTTTTAAAAGTAGCTTTGAAGGGAAAGGTTTGGATTAACCTTGTTTTACATAGGAACATTTTCAGTTTTGTAACCATTCCAGTAATGTTTGAAAGTACTCCAGTGCCAATTAACTGGAAGCTAATAATTTTGCCAGTAGAGAGAAAGCTGTAAGTGCTGTAAAATATGTCATTGAAGATGATTCACGTTGCAGCATTGCTTCACACTAAGGTAGCTAAATCTCGTCTTGCTATAAATGTTATTAATATTACTTCTCTGGTGTTTATATTAAGCATGTGTGTTTAGTCAGTCCAGCCCTTGGGGAAAAAAAACTCAACAGAAATTCCTTTAAGAATTTATACAGCACAAGGTTAGGATTTTATTTCCTTAGAATTCCAGAAGCTCTTTCATAAATGAGTAATGGGTCCAAAAGATGGGAAGTTACTGCGTCTGTCTTCTTTTCTTGAAGACTGGAGAAAGACAGAGGAGAGGATGATCTTGTATGAAATCTCCTGGTGGTTTCTCTTATCTTCCATGGCATCCTGTTCTGAGCTTCTAGTTTGCTTATATCTGAAAAGAAAAACCAGAAGCTCAGTAATTATTCTGACCGCATTTGGGAAAATGGACATTATTTTTATCAAGGGATGCATGGGAAGTGGATATAAATTATGGATATATATCTGTATCCAGCATATCTATCTGAACACTAATGCACTCCTTAAAACCAAGTGTGAAGTGCTGGAATCTGCCAAGTGAATTTCCAGCACATTGTGAATGACACTTTTTGTTACTAAAGAATCTATTTGACATGCAGTATTTCCAAGTCACCTGTTGAAGTCTTAGTGAAATTTCTTATTATCTTTTTTCTGGTGTCTAAGAAGAGATGAACTTTGTCTGCAACAGTGGGTAAATTGTCCTCTCTCCTCCACTGTCCTGCTAGTTTTCATTAAACTTTTTGAAGCTTAATTATCCTTGAAAGTGTGTGAAGATTTTTCCCCCTGTTTAGATACAATTACCAAGTATTTTCAGAGAGCTAATGAGAGGCCAGGAAAAGCAGGCAAATGAGCACAGTGCTTGGTAACTTGGTAATGCTTAGTGAAAGTTGAAGAAAACTAGACCAAAATTTTGCTTCAATATCTGTTAATGTAACCAGGGTGTGGTGGTTTGGTGATGAAATAAGAAATCGTGTGTTGAACTGTAAAATGTGTAAACCTGGTATCCTAGAGTTAATCTCTTGTACCTTTTGCAGGTGGAGATTTACATTTTACCTTTATATATTTACCTATGGAGTACGGTTCCTGAAAAAGGTAGGCACTTATATTATTATGCTTTCATAACATATCACAAACTTGAGGTTCTGTGCAGATATAATATAAAGTACAGGCATAAAGTCTATGTTCATGAGGAGTGAAAATTAAAATTTAATTTGCATTCATAAAATGCTTTGCTACTAACATTGGTAAGGAATATAAGTTCTTATCAACATTTAATGGGGTTTTAAAAGAAAAGAACAGCATAGCAACATGCTTAGTTCACTTGATTACTTTTCATTATAGGCATTAAGCTAACAGTAAAGCTTACCAAAATATTAATCTCAATTTCACCATCATCCTTGCTTAAATGCCTCTGACAGAGGTTATTTTTTACTAACAAACAAAATGCATTAGTATTTTAGAAAGAAAAATACCTTTTTTTGCCTATTCTTTTTCTAATGTATCATGGAAGGAAGTTCCTGTGGAGTTTCCCATCAATGCTGTGTTTCAGGTGATTTAAAAAGGGAAGGATATTAAAAGCTTCTAAGCACTCTGACATAGGTCTGTTCACCCTGTAATAGAGAGTAATACGGATTTGTGATGCAAACTGTTTTTACAGTGTGACTAGTTCTCAGAGCTTCTGTGCAAGTCAGGCCATATTTCTGTAATTCTAGGAGGTGAAATTATGGGAATGTCAGCACTCAGTGTGTTCATGTAACTTTTGCTTTGGTCAAAAACTTGGCACAAGAAAATGTACCCAGAATGTCTCTGGTGCTTTGTAGGTAAAAGAGGCTGTACTAATCTTTTTTATGTATGTTCTTGAGGCTGTCCCAGGTGCAAGGCAACTTGGTGTGAGCAGGAATAATGGTGTGCCTGTGTAGGGAGGGCACATCAGAGCTGTTCTCAGCTATTTAGCAGTAGTCAGCCCCAGGGGAAGCGTGGGCCAGAGCAGCATGCAACTGCACTCTCCCTCTGCCTCCTTGAACACTTAGATTTTATGTGTGCTTCAGCCAGTAACATGCCGTACGGTCACTTGATCCCATAACACTGTGTTTCAGAGTGTGCCCTGCAGTGTGATGGCTAAAGCACTGAGGGGATGAAACAGGTCATCATAATCAGGATTTGAAGTCACCTGTGTCACTTCTGATACTTTATGAGAAGAGAGAATCAGTGCAGTTGTAGTTAAAGAATTCAAGTTGTCCACCTTCTACCTCAAATATTATATTCAAAAGCAGATTTGGTAATGAGTATTCTTCTGTCTGAGGAAATGGATCAAGGTACCAACTTTGAAAAGAGAAGATGAAGCTTTCTTTGTTACTAGCTGCCAGCTCCAGTCTTCACTGTTTTCTAGAGCAGGTTTAAATTATTTGTGACTGCAGAGGGGGTGGGTGGCCCACAAAATGATTTAATGTGAAGCATTCACCTTTCCATCTAATCCTCACTGCCCCCATTCTTGGTAAAATGGCAAATGCTCAATGTGACTATCCCATCTTAGTTTTCAGACTTCTGGATGAGATGTTTTGGCGCTGAAGGACTGAAGCCAGCATTGACTATAGCATTCTTTGTGTCTTTATAAATCACTAATATTTGATGCATAAAAGATAAGTAACCAATTATATTTCTGCTTTGGTCATGTGTATGCAATTTCTTCCCTTTCTGAATGAAACTGAGATTTTTCAGCTCTACCATTTGTTTCATTTGTATGTCTACAAAACAATTCTTTGTAGAGCACCACACCAGTAGTGATGTCAACAAGACATTAAGTTCAGTGGTATTAAACTGACTGCTTTGCTTATCATTAACATAGGAATGAGATAATGTTTTTGTTTTCCTCAGTAGTATTTGTAGTTAAATAAATGGTGGCTTTGCTCATTAAGAGTTAATGGTCTGACTGTGCTCCAGTTAAATGGAAAAAATATCATTATCTTTGGTGATAAAGAAACAGAGCAAAGAGTTCAGGACTGGCTTGTTTCTTTCTTGCTCATCCTTGGTGCTAAGCAGTGCCCGTATAATGCTGTAAAATGAAAAATCTTTACACGCATATGGAAGCAAAGCTTCCAGGTGACATATATAGACTTTTCACATTTAATTTCCTTCCTTTAATTGCCTATGAGAATTACAAATTCATAGAAGAGGGTGAATTTTCTGTGAATCCTCTGAAGTCTATACTGAGACTTGGAAACCTGTAGTTACATGTAGATATTCTGCTGGGAAAAGAATTGTCTGCCTGGATAAACAAATCTTGCTATTTTTCAAATTTGGTGTTGAAGTAAGGCAGATGATATGAGTATGCTGAGGCTATATTTAAAAAATGCTGGGTGCAACAAGCTTCTGTGTGTATGCAGCTGATTGAGTGTCCTTCCTAATGAGTCATCCCCTGCTGAAGAACTGAGAACTGTCTGGTGGGTAGTTACAATTTCTAGTGGTACATGTAGCTTGCAAAAGAACAGGGAAAGCCATGTTGAAGTGTAAATTTGACTCCAAAAGCCTACTCAAGGGACATAAATGTATGGAAGGCAAATAGAAAATAGCAGGGTAATATGAAGGAAAAAAGCCCTGACAGGTAGAGCTCCACTTCTTCTGTTGTGAAAGTTCTTCTTTCTTGAAACTATAGGATGTTTCAAATGGAGAAACTGAAGTGCTTATCCTCCTGTGTGCACTAACCACTGAGCCAGTTACTTTCTTTGTGACAGCAGATGTTCTGTTAGTGGCCTGCAGTTTCTCTGTGCATGGAGAGAGAGAAACTGGTTTCATGCTTTTTTGTGAGAGAGAGTGTTGCATTCTGCTGCTTGGCTGAGTTGACTTATTCTTTGTCTCTTTTTGAAATAAAATAGCAGCAGTGATACATGAACATGTTACAGCACAGAGAGAGTAGTGTAGAATTTGTAAATGCCATTTCAGATTGCTTGTACTCCAGAATTTTAGAGCCTAAAATAAGGCCACCTTCATTTGAAATATAAAAAAGAAATTGTCAATAAAGTGGTGGCTGACATTTATATTGTTTCTGTATTACAGTTCACCTGTTATTGAGACTGTTAACCTTCGATGAAAAAAATAATGATTGTTATGCACAGCCACTTCATAAGATTAAATTGCTGTATTCAGAATGTCCAGTGCTCTAGACAGTTTTCAGTCCTTGAAGCAGTAGGACAGACTGGATTTTGTAATAGAAGTTCCTCAGCTATTGGAAAGCTATTTGCAGAACACGTTGCATGTTTCATCATATGGAGCAGAAAAAAATTACCTGTGTAATTAATTCAGTTATTGTTTCTGTTCTCTCTTGCCATACCTGCTGCATCTACTTTTTCATGAAACTAGTGCTGCTGCATATTTTGTGGAACAGAACAATGCAAGAAATGCAGCATCTTGGAAAAATTCCTACCAATGTTTGGATTATGTCTGATCATCTGATTCATAGAATAAGACTTCTTAAAGGAGGCTAATTTTTTTCTGGACTTAATGCTGTAATACCAAAGCGTGAGTTTGGAAAATATCTACCACGTTGGTTTCAATCAGAACTGAAAACAACAGCATGGCAGGGGGTTTACCTCCAGAGCCCTTAGTGTCTCCTTCATACTTAAATCAGTTGGAGGAGGTATTCTGCTGGGCACTTTTTCTGCTCTAGTCTGCAACTGTTTTGAGGTTTCCTTCCCACATTGTTCCCGAAAGGTTGTTATATTATCTGTTACTAAAGCTTTGTAATTCCGTTTGTTCAGTCAGCTTATTTGCCCAATACTGGATGAATATTCTCATTTAAATGAAGAATGCCAGAGGCCACTCTGAAGCCCTTTTAACACAGTGCTGATATTTGATATTTTACTGTGCTATTAACAGAGGGATAATGTGATATGTAGACAACTAAGGGAGGAAATGAAGCCCGCCTTTGGCAGATTGTGCTTGCTTTAAAATTGATTTTGATTCTCTGGAGGGTTTTATTACCTTTTTTATTTTTTACTCGTAAAACCAATTGCTGAGTTTCTGTAAGTGATGAAAATTTTTAAGCTAAAATAATTTTGAGTATTAAAATCGAATTATAATCTTTTTCCTTTCCATGAAAGCAGGGCTGAACATTAGGTGATAAATAAAACAATTCCTAATTCACTGAGTGAGCAAAAATGAATACTTGTGCTCTGGAGTCTTTTGAAGAATGATGTTTGTGAGAAAGGGGAAATGTCATATTTCATATTTAAATAAACACCACGAGTAGAAATGGTTTTCAGGAAGACCATAGTTAGACGCCATCTCATAGAAAAGGAATTTCCAGCACATTCAGATATATCTTCAAAAGAGCATTAAAATTGTTGAGGGCGTTTAGGAGAGATTAGTGGAGTGTTTTGGATGCCTGAGATATAAATCATGAGTCATGCTGTGAGAAAGATCAAAGCTACTGGAGAAACTTAAATGTTTTAAATGACTGCAGCACCTCTGTGTACATCAACAAGGAAATGAATGCATTTTGGACAATGAGGCTTTGTAAGAGGAGGCAAGTCAGCAGAGGAAGTAATTCACTGTGTAAGCTGTTGGAAGTTAAGATAATAACAGGATCAGGCAAAAGAGCACTAAGTGAGGCAAGCTAACAGAATTTATTTGTGGCTGAAAGGAAACTGAAGGTTTTTGAAAGAAAAAGCAAAAGGATATCAATGGGATCCTAATTCAGTAATAGGACACTGATGGCAACAGGACTTTGGAATATAGACAATGGGGACAAATTTTACATAATCATGGGAAGGAAAAGCAACACAGTAATTTAAAAAATACATCTAGAATTGAATTTCACTTTATCTGTTTTGAATCCAGCTGGGGGTATTTAATAACATCAGAGTAGTAAGTAAATGCTATGTAATCACCAATTTGGCGAGTTAAGCTGGTACTGAGCCATATTCAGCATCCCTACTGGGTGTGCATTACACTGTCGTTCCAGCAGTGAAGGAGAGGTGCCACACCTCATGTCCCCCTCTGGACTGGTTGCCGATTTTCTCTTCAGCACAGTATTCATTTTCTTGGCAGCCCAGCCTTCTGAAAGACTGATTGTTTTTCAGGGTCATATCATAAAAATGGCAGATCTAGAAGAAATACTTCGCCAAGTGTTATATTTGGGCATTTTTGTGATAAAACCAGTTTTCATTCATCTCTAAACTGAGGTGGCTCATTCATACCTGTGGCAAAGTATTAGCTCAGCACTCTACTGCCATGAGCTTTTCATGCTTTTCTATTCAAATTAATGAAGCACTCCTGTTTTTCACAGCTAATTAAACCTGAGCAAAGAGTACATGTTTGCATATCAGGACAGGTGATTACTAATGTAACTAGTGCTTTGTGTTGTCCTTGTTCAGTTGAACTCACTACTGAGGGAATGACTTGGAGGAGGGTAGCTGTATTCTCAAATAAATTAGTAAACCTTGTAGAACAATATGTATTTTTATACATATATATATTTAAGTGCTTCAAGTCATTAAGCTGTTCCATTTTATCTTTAAGCAGTGGAGTAAAAATCTTGGCAATAAATAAATACATTATCAATGATCTGTGGGTTTTTTCCTATTATATTCCCTTCCAATGTTACCCTGTCACACCTCTCAGAGTTTTCTTATTTCTTCTGCCTGTTGATTCTCTTGGCTACTGGCTATTGAACAATGCCAGATTGGCGTGGGGAAGTACTGCAGTAAATTTGAATCTAAATCAGAGTTTTGCTTCTAATGCTATTATCTCACAGGTAACTTAAGGAGTTTCAGCAGGGATTTTTGTCCTGTCCCCAGGAATTGTAGGCTCTGGAAGATGAGGAAGTTTTTTCCTCCTGCCCAATTACTTTAGGTTTTTTGCTGTGGCACAAATTTACTGTTTATGGTTTTATACTAAAACTTAATACAAATTTGCAATTTATGAAACAAAATCATATCCAATTTATGATAGTTCCCCTGTTCTCATTCCTACAACCCAGTCTTATTGCTAGTTGTTTTAATAGATCAGTTGCAGAAAACTGCATGTCAAAATAGATCCACTAGCAGATGACAAATGGAAACAACAAAAGACTTGTGTCTTCACACTTCCTCAGCAGGAGGGAAGGTGAAAAACAGAGGGAGCATGAATGTAACATTTTAGGTAGGTTTAGACATTTTGGGAAATTATTTTGGCTGTCTTTGATTGCTTTAGAGAAGGAAATGTTATTATGGTCACTGACTCAGAACTGAGCAGGAAAAAATTCCTTGCAAACTGTGTTTTTGTATTTAAATTAATTAACCTTTGCCCCTTCTGTCTTTCTGTTAGAGGAAAATACAATATGAGATTCTCTCACTGGCATTTTTTCATTCAGTACTTAGTACTTGCGGCATTATTATATGCACCATGAAATGTGATTCTAATGGGGTGTTCTCTGCAGGGTCAGGAGGCGGACTTGATCCTGATGGGTCCCTTCCAACTCAGCATATTCTGTGATTCTAAGTATTTTAGTTGTAATGACACCTGCAGCCCCACGGATGAATTTCCCTGATAGAGTGTATATGCAGCTTGAAAAAAAAGCAGTGGCTGTGGGAGTGGAAGAAGCTACTTCAGTCTGTCCTTACTCATTGTTGCTTAGGGTTATGCCTCGTTTTAGCTGTGCCCAGTGGCAAAAGTGCTTAGAAATGGGTCCCTGTCCAGTGACCACGCAGAGTTGTGGCTTTCGGCCTGCCTGTTCCAGCAACCTGTCTGAAGGAGTTCTGCTCTCAGTCACTGGGTGGGAGTTGGTGGTGTCCCTGTGTTGAGAAGCAGTCAGCTCCTTCTGCCAGGGTTTTAGTGGCAGTACTGGAGAGTGGAGAGACTGGTAATGAAAGGTTTTCTTCACCACCTGCCCATAATGGCACAGTGTCATCCAAGCACTTTTGCCTCTCCAGGGGTAAATATTGGCCTTGTGAAACTAGAGAAAACCTGTATTTTCTGTTAAAAATTCTGCAGTTGCAGTTAACTTTCTAATTTTCAGACTGTCAGGGATTATTCTGAGACCTTGCTACAATGTGCCTATATGGAAGTACAGCAAAGCACATCAGTTGGGGCTTTTCTTTGGCTTTTCTCTATACACTGTTTTTCCAGTAGGCAGTGTGGGGTCCATAAATAACACAATCTTAGGCATGAAATTTTATCTTGGTGCTTACCTAAGTATGGAGTTGCTCTTACTGTTAAAAATTGTTTCCCTCTGTGGACTGCAGGCAGTGGTGGAACATGTTATATGTCAGTGAAGCAAGCCACGGTGAATCCTGCAAAGGAACGCAGCTGCTTAAGGATTTCCAAAACAGCATCAGGAGTACAATGAATCTGGTATGCACTTGCCATCAACACGTGGTATTGGAAGGCAGTGGCTGGCAGAATCAGATACATGCACTCTTCCGGCAGAGCAGCCCCAGATAGGAACATAATTACAGAAAGTAGATATGTAATGATGAGTTTAATTATCAGCCTCTTTCCTGTATGCTTTTGAGTAACCATAGTATCAGAGCACTGGAAACCATGGAGCTTTGTTGAAGCTGCATCCTGTAGGAAAATTAGGAGTAGTCTGAAATTGTTCTACTTTGCAAGGATCAATAAGGGTTGAAGTGCCCTATTTTTTTAATGATTTGCTCTTGGGATTTTCCCTGGTCTCTTAAAGGTTTAATTTTATGCAGGTCTCCCTCCTACCAAGGTAAGGTTTTCAAAGTGTAAACTTCAGTACTCTCTCTTAACAAACTAATTTCAGGCATGCAGTTTTGTGTTGTATTTTTAAATAAAGTAAATCCATAAATATCCTCTTAGATGCAAATGCTAGGCTAATTGATGTGGTCTGGCATTGTGATTAAAAATAGAAGGCAGCTCTAAAGCTAGTGGGTGTACAGCTGCTTTGCTTTATCAGAGGGTTATCAGGTATCTGGAATGCTTGGATGAATGTGTGTGCTATATTTTATGCACGATTCTTGCAGTGTAGATTGAAGAACTACAAAATGCATTGAATAGTGTTTCTGGGAACTTTAGCCTAGCTCCTGTAATATTTATGTAGACCTTCAGCTGCTCTAAAATGTTGTTGCTCCACAAGTCACTCAGCTTGGTCGTGACCAAACAATCCTTGAAAATGTTGCCATTACACATGAAGGCAAAAGTTTTTAGAAGTTTTGTTTACTACAAAGCAACTAGCAAGTGTCAGAGGAAGGTGGTACACAAAAGAGAGCAAATATTTTGCTTGCTGGGCTTGGTAAGGGGACTGGTGGCTGTCTGGGAGAAGAGGGGGAGGAGATGCTACAGTCAGCAATTTCTCTGTCTGGAGTGTTCTTCAGTTCTGTTCAGCACATTGCCTTAATCAATATTGGGACCCTTCCAGATTCTAATTATCAGTTCCTTTTGCCAGCCTCATTTTCCATATAAGCTGTAAGTTGAAAGTAAACTTTTATCAACATGAGACATAAGCTCCAGATCTCTCTACAAAGTATTTTTAATGAGAAAAGTGGATGTGTGTGTGGAGCTTATTCTGCCTTTCCAAATACCATTTTATGTAAATACATCAAAACTTGAATTCATGCTTTTTCTAAATCCTTTTTTTTTTGGGCACACATATATTTGCATTTAAATGTCAAGTGCATCTTGCAGTGATTGTTATTAATCTTGGCCTTTATAAGTTCTTCCATATTTTATGATATCCCACTAGCAGAAGTATAGTTTTTAATTATGTTTGGAAGTCAACAGTGCAGATTGCTGAGAGGAAAGACTGAGCACTGTTCATTGCTGAAGCATTTTTTTCCCCTAAAACTTCTTTTTCTACAGACACGGAGCACTAAACTCTAGAGAAAAAACAAAACAAAACAAAACAAATCAGTTCTGCAGAAACTTGAAACAGCTTGCTTAGTCACAAAATATGAAAAGAGAACCTCAGGAGGTTCATTGACAATGTGTCATATTGTCTTCTCTTCTGTAGTTAGCTATGCCAAGAAATACCAATGACTGGTTGGATCTGTGAAGGATTTATGAAAATTCCATTCCTGGTGTGAAGCAATTGCATCCTAAACCAAATTAGAGTCACTGGAAGGGAGAACATGCACAGATTGATGCAAAATAGCAGCCGTGCATTTTATTGTTTTGCTGAGTTCTCTTTGTTCCCAGCATGGTGTTTTGTCAGAACTCGGTGATCTGGTGGATAGAAGGAAGTATACATAATTTTGATGTGTAGGTGACTTGCAGTGGTGCTTGCAGAGTGTCAGTTTATTGCACAGTTCAGCCTGTGCTCGGAGCATCGTTGGCTGCTAAGGTTGTGCCCTCAGAGCCTGCTTTGCATGGCCAGAAGAGACTGGAAACTGTCTGATGTGTTTTTTAAATCAATGAAACTTTAATATGAGAAATTCTTAAGTAGTAGCAAAAGAAAAGCAACAGTAACAGGGCATGTAGCTATATTCAAGGCAATTTTTCAGGGGATAGTAGGAAAAAGAACACATCTTTAGGAAATCAGTTTCCAAGACATCATAAATCTGAAGTCCTTGGAGGCCAGGCAGACTTAGTGGAAGATGACAGAAACTTTGAAAAGCTGACTCAGAAAGTTCTGGTTGTTGTAGTTTTACGAATTTTCTGAAAATCAAGAATAATGAGGAAGAGGTCCATTTTCTTTCTGCTGGAGACAAAGAAGCTGCAAAATATTTATACTTGTGAGACAAAAAAGGTCACTTTCTATAACTTGTAAAACAGTGGCTTGTTTTACAACACTTAATACCAAGGAGTTTTTCTGTAGTTAAGAGGAAAAAGAATGTATTTGTTTGTACATTATATGCAGAAGCATGTATTTTCCTGGCTATATATGTTCCTTAAGAATGAAAGGCTGCAGTAGTCTGCAGTTATGCTGATCTTCATTGAGTCAAGTAAGAAGATACGGAAGGAAGCCCAGGATCATTGTGGAGTTTGTATCTAAGAGACTGACTTATTGAAAAATCTCTTGGGTTTACCACACGTGGATGGAATAATTTTAAGAGTAGAACATAGAGCCCCTGGCAGAGGAAAGTAGGGAAAGACACTATTGGTGTTCATGGTGATTTAATTTTATTTTTAATGTCAGCAGCCATCCAGCATACCATGCCAAGAGGATGGAGGTGTTGCAGAAAAAAAAAAAATCAATTGAGCAATTCAATTTACTTCTAAGCAAGGGCTTATTCAACCAAGTACATGTGCAAGAGGAGTGTTTATTAATACATTGAAAAAGAAACAATTGCCATAATCCCTAGCTATAATTGGGGGAAAATGAGCATTGAGGTACTATTTAATTTAAGCAAGTAGAAATGCACAAAACCAATCGACAAAACAAAACCTAACCAAAAAAACTGCCACCCATCATCCCAAAACCCCTGTTAATTACGGATAATTGTCCTTCTGCTAATGTTATGAAAGTTGCTGTTGATGAAAAGGCTATCAATTTCAGTTCCTGGATAATAAAAAATGTGTGAGAAGTGTCAAATATGACTGTGTTTTGCAGTGCACAGAAAGCTGTTAGCCTCCTCTGCTGTTGCAGTTGCACTGTTGAGCAGATGAGGAGCCAGGCTCGGGGTACACAAGGGTCTGCCCGTGTGAGCAGGAGCCGCTGCTCTGCCTGCGCTGGGGGAAGGCAGCTGCCGTGAGGAACAGCCTGTGGCTGTGTCGTGTGCTCTACATGTGTCAGGCACTGAATGTTTGCTCCTGGGGTAAGAGCAAATTGCACACAGCATTTTTGGGGCTAAGTGAATGCTAATGAAGAGGAAATCTGGCCTTACTTTGTACCACTTGTTTCCGTGAATAGCAAGGACCTGCTGTAACTTGATGAATGTAGGTACGAATGCTGTGAGACATCTTTGACATCTTTGCCTGTATCAGCCCTGAAAGAATAGATCACTAAAGCTTTGCTAAAGGTTTATATTATCTTGACTGTAAATAATAGTGCTAATTTCTGTTCCACTTAATATTGCTTGTAACTGTCAGAGACAAATGATACAAAATTGTATTCAAACACATTAACCAAGCCAGATAAAAATCTTGGCAGAGTAGTGAACATGTATACAGTGTTTTGTTTTGCTTTGCTCTGTTTTGTTTTACAGGTTCAAAAGCTCTCTAATTTCAAAAGCAACTTAAAATCTTATATTTTTGGACTAAAGATGTCTTACTTTGATTTGAAATGTGCTTTGAATATAAATTGGATCTAGTGAAATGTAGGGATTCTGTTATGATGTTCCTGATTTTTACATGCTGGAGTCTGGTAAAAACAGCAGCCAGGTTTCTTTATTTGATGGAAAAGTCAGAAGATGTTTCTTACCTAAGAATTTTGGAAGAACCCCTTTGGGAGCTTGTTCTGGGTTGAGCTTTCTCCTATCCCTCATGGTCGTGACTAAATCAGATGCATAACTGCTCTGTTTGATACTCATAACAGGGGGTTTTTATTTTACTGCCCTTTTTTTTTTTTTTACCCCTCCATTTACTATCAAAACTGACCTTTCACATACTAGATACTAGGAGCATTTTGAGCAAGACCTGGAGATTTCCACTTTTTAGTGCTTTCTGAAAGCCAGGAGTGAATTAGATGCATTCTCTAGAGAGGCAATGAGTAAGGCAACGGATACAAAACAACCCAAGGTTTCTGGATAAGCATGCAAACATCCGAGATAATTTTGGAACGGTGTTTTCGTTTTTGGTTTTTTTCCCCCAAATTCTCAGTCATTCCCTTGTCTCAAGAGAAGTTTTATTTCTGAAAGAAATCTTTAAAATTACTCTATTTAGTCACAGAGTTGGAGAGAGATTTGATGGACTTTTTAAGAGGTATTCCTGTGAGGGAATTACGATGATTTGTTCCTTAATACTGAAAATCTCAACTGACTGAACAGCTGTTTGCATCCTCTGACACTATTCCTCTAGCTCTTCCCTAAAACCCTCCAGGAGAAGCACAACCAACGTGCCCTGCTGCTAAAGCTGTTGAGGGCAACTTAGAGGTGCCAAGGCAGGTCAAGGGGGAGGGGAGACTGGGGAGGAAGGAAGGGTAGGAAGGTGGTGTGGGAGCAATGCTATTTTAAGCACTCTTGCCCGCAGAGGATCCATTAGGTTTCCAAACAGCTACTCAGAAGCATTTTGTCTGAGATGGCAGCATGGCTTTATGAGCCTGATGTGGCTCAGAAGGGGCATATATTCTGCTGTATTGGTCTTTGAGGCTTAATGCATACATTCCATTAGTTGTCAGTTGTGATACCCTTTAGGGCTTTGTGGTTATAGGTTCATCAAGTAAGGCCTATTTTATTAAGGAATCAGCATTTTAATTGCACGTAGGTCTCTGTATCTGTAGCTCCTGCAGCAACCATCTCTATGAAGAAGCCTTAAGATGTCATAATATTTGAAAGAAAAAAAATACACTTTTTTTTCTAGGACCTGTAATTTAGGCAGCAAAATAATTGGGTTGGAAGCATCTCTTGTCTTTTGTTGAATATGATATGAAAGGCAGTTACAGCTTTTCAAACCTGGCTAAAACTATGAATTATCCTAGAATATTTGTGTGGATCTAATTTAGGCAGCTGTCAGACAGAAATATTTTTAGATTCTTTATATTGTCTTGCAGAGGTGCTGTGGCTGTTTTCAAAGACTTTTTTATTGCATGAAATAAGTACAATTTTACCTGAATAGCAAAGTAAATGCTATGAGGATGTTTGAACCAATTAATTGGGTCCACGAAGTAGTTATTTATAATGGAGGGAAGGATAAGTTTGGATAGACTTCGATCATTCTTACAGCACCCTTGAGAGAGGCATATCAGAAACTCTTGGAGGTCTGTTACTTCAAATGTTGGTATACCTTTCAGGTTACTGTAGGAATTCTTCTTTGCCATTTCAGGAGCACTGGAGCCATGGGTGTGAAAATTTTATTTTATTTTAATTTTCATTAAAGGGCATATTCAAAAATCATTCCTTCCTAGCCTTATTCTCATACTGGGGCTTTAACATTCTGCCTGGTGTCCGTTTTCTTGCATTGACGCTCACCCATTGTGTTTTGGATGAGCGTGGCATTGCGGTTTGCCTGAGCTGAGCTGCTCCACCTGATGGTGGAAACAAGAACATGCCTTCTCTCAGGCAGTGAGGATTTATTTGAAAAGCTGTGATCTAGGGGAAGCATTTAATTCTGTAAGTGCATGCTGTGTGCTGCCTTAATCCAGGAGACTCACTAATGATGTTGTGTCCTCTTTCTACTCGAATGTAGAGCAGTTAAGGCTATGTAAACATGAAATATGGATCCTATATGGAAGAATGCCTATATATAATGGAATTTGCAAGGAATCTTCTTTGAAATATTTAGGCTGAGTGAGGACAAAATACCCTGTTATATTGAGAGTATAGTGTGAGACCCGACCATCCGAGCACAAACTGGTTACTCTCAGTCTGCACTCTTGCAAAAGTAAGGTCATGGGGTACCAAAAAAAACAGGCAAGTTGCTCTAATTCATCCTGTGAAACTCTGAGAAGTCTCCTAGTTCTATTTGGTTTTCATAGCCTCGATCAAAAAAATGCAAGTTCTAAGCTGTTCTTATATTTTTGCTCTTTGTTAGTATTAAATATATACACTTAACATAGCACAAGGTGGTGTGTACAGACCTTTGTTTTGCTTTTTCTTTCTTACAGACACCCTGGCTCTGGAACACCAGACAGTGCTGGAGTGGGTATCCATATCAGGTAAAATTTACAGTGCTTTTAAATTTACAATTTAAAAGCAAGCATGACACTTCTTCAGAGCTCTGTTTTTATTATGGTGGAGCTTTGTGCCAGTATGTTTGTGTGAGTGGGCTACTCAGCATTTCAAAACATTAATAGATTCTTCCCATCTTGCTTGAGTTCAGGATGGGAAAAGATGAACATAGCTGTCACACCTGAATTCCACACATTAAATTCCAATAGCTCCAGAGAAGAGTTTGCAGTTTAAGGAATTTAACCTGTCTAGGGCCTTTTTTTTTTTTTTTTTTTTTTTTTTTTTACCTAAAGATCAGGGAGTAGGGAAAAAAAAAAAGATTGCCCAACTGGGAAGTGTGAAGAGGAGTATTGTCCAAAAGACACATGAATTCCTGTCAACAGCCCTTGACAGACTGAACAGAACTGTGTTTAGATGCTACTCTTCTTGAAGGTTGTGTCTCACTTGGAAATAGTTCCGTGGAGACAGTTTAGCAGAAATCTTGATGTGAGAAAGGTTGAAGGAATTTGGTCATGTAGCCTCAGAAGAAATAATGACTTGAATTCCACCCAGAGACTGGAGGGTGAACTGAACAACATTAGGGAAGCAGCAGCAGAAATTGAATGGGGGAAGTGATGAGACTTTAGGTACAGTTGTTTCTTAGATTGACATGGCTACAGTCACTGGTGCCTCTCTGCCTTGTTTCCTACTTTTTTTGTGTTATTGCATGCAATAAGAGGTTGACTGGAAACAGAAGACCTTGAAGCTTACTGACTGAAGAACATACATTTACCTGACTTACCAGAAGAACAAGGTTGTTTAGAAAGATGATTGCAACTTCTAGAGTGTGGGAGCTAAAATTACTATTTCTAATATCATTCTAGTAGTGATGAGGGTCCAACATAATTGTCAAATTAAAGTAATTATGAAAATCATTGTCTTGAAGATAAAAATGTCTACTGGGTGCTAATCAGGGCTAAGTACTGGATTTTCAATTTGTTCTGTGGGTTTTTTCCATAACTATATAATTTTTTTAATATTTTGTTTGCTACAACTCCTTTGTAAATTACCCAGCGATGCACCGCGGAAATCCAGCTGGACTTTACTGTAGATACAGTCAAATGGATCATTTGGGTGACAACACAGCTGTAAGCACAGGTTAACCTATTGAGGTTAAGTCTATGGAGAACTGGAACCTAACATTTGAGCTAAGTTAAACACACTATTGATCCAAGAAGGATTCTGTGACACCTTTAGAATTGCCCTACACTATCACTATGTGTGGCTTTAGAAATTCTGATGATGTTGTTCATAAAGCAGCTGGCAATCTTAATTTTTTACTAGAAATTTTCCCCAGAGAGCTCTCTTGCAATAATGGGTATAATAGTTGCAGTTCATTGCAAGCTCTTATTTTCTTTCCCTTTTTTAATTACACATAATTAAAAGTCTGTTAGAGTCTGTCTCTCTAACTCAGAAAAGGGTTATATTGGCCCAAGAAATGGCTTTAAAGGGTGGATTTTGAGTCACACATTTTTCATAAAGCATATGTCTATATTAAAGCAAAACCCATAAAGCATTTCCTGGGAATCCAAGGACTGGCTTTCAGCTGTGAAGAGCTTGACTGCAAAAGGGAATGTGAATAAAAGGTGCAACTGAAATATCTCTTGCCAATGGAAACAGCTCATACCCTGCTTGGGTGCATAGTTGGGCCAGTCCAAGCTGCCCTAGAGATGATTTATCTAATCCCTTCTTAGATGCCCTCAGGAGCTTCTTGTTTTCCAGTGTCCTGTCTGTCACTGCCATGGAAGACACTGAGGCACATTTGCATGGAAATTTTCTTTCTTCCAAATCGTAATATGTGCATATGTGCCCAGAAAATGGTTAAATTCTCCAAAAGTAGGCATTTCTGTTATAAAGAACCCTGCTCAAAGCCTACATTTTCATCATGAGCAGATGAGATTATATACTAGTATTACTTTTTTTCTAGTCTACTCTAGCATTGTATTTTTGCTATGCTTTAAGCCCACATTACTGATATACAGCAATATGTTTCTTCAAGTAAACTTTCAAAACAGACTTAGGAATATTCAGAAATTCGTTTGCTCTGGGTTCCCAAAGGACAACATCATAATTTTTGGTATTACAGTGTTGTCAGGGCTAAGACATTAGATGAGAGTTTGTTGGGGAGCTTTATTTTTCCAGTGCTATCGAAGTTTGAAAGAGGCAACCATGATAATTTTTTTCACATAGGATGCTTGTGTATAATTCAATAATCCCTTGTGATTAAGCATGTCTCCTATAGACCACAGCTGCCTGTAATGTCAGACTCTATTAACCTTTTCTCATCTCCACCTTTCAGCCACTGATGCCTGACCTTCATTACTACTACATAGTTGAATTGTCATTCTACTGGTCCTTAATGTTTTCTCAATTCATTGACATCAAAAGAAAGGTAAGAACAATGAGACTAAAAACACCTGAAGCTTTAAGCTTTAACATGTCATTCTTTACTTGAGGAATACCTGTATTATATGTGCAGTGAACTGGAAATACAGTTCTTTCTAGTGTTCAACTCTTGCAGATATTAATCACTGAGAAACTGGGATTATCTTTCTCTGTTCCTTGTTACTATAATGTGAGGTTTTTCTGCACATGGAAAGAGAGAAAATATTGAAGGGCAAATAGCAGAAGCCAAAAGAACCTTCTGCTTTCATGCAGTGATTTCAATGGAATTGGACAGGTAGTATCTGGTAGATGTACTGTTTCTTCTAAGAGTTAAACAATGAAATAGCAAGAAAAGGGCAAGACTGCCTTATAAATTCACAGTATCGCTTTGTGCGATAAGATCTATGAGGGCTTTCAGTTTTTTCTACAAAAAAGGATAGCAAAATAATTTAATATTAAAAAGTGCTGTTATACTTAACTTTTACCCTTACAGTCATGTAGCTGAGCATTGCTATTAGAGGGTTGTTAATTAAAAAGAAAAAGACTCTGTGCAAATAGATATATTTTTCCAGAATTAGTTGCAAGCTGTTCCATATTCCAAGTTCTCTTCTCCAGGGAGAATCCTAGTCCATAGCAGAACAAGCAGCACAACAGTCACTCTGTAATAACAGTCCATTGAGCTATTCTTGCAGGGCCTTTAATGTTTCCAACTTAGATTTTTAAACATTTGAAAGGATTTTATTATATCTTTTTGTGCTTCCTTCAGCTGTCATTTAAATAAATTATTGTAGACTATGCTAATGAAAATTCCCTGTTTATTAGAATTTTATCAGGAGCATAACTCTGAAAAGAGTAAATGAAGGATGCAGTATGGCCTGAATAAGCTTATCTGTTATTTAGAACCACAGTGTATTCCTGGGAGTCCTGTGCCAGAGCTACCTTTACTGAAACACACTCCTCTCTTTGGATTTCCAGGTTATTACAGAAGTAGAAATCTCAAAAAAGCATCCACAAAATTTAAATCTATTTTGGAGAGTAATTGTAAATAGAACAACCAATTTATGATTAATACATGCAAATCCCTTGCTTGCATTGTCTGTAGATGCTAAACATTCTGCTAGTCATGAGCTTGAAATGAGTATAACTTCCATTTCACAAACCGAGATAGAGAGAAACAATGCTTAAGGGAGCTGTATGATAGTGGAGATGAATTTAAATCAAGAGTAATACTGACTAATATATTAAGCAGCAGGAGCCAAGTCTGTTTCTTAGTTATATATAAATGACTTGTACTTGTTATCAGAAAAGCTTTAGGGCAACCTGCTGTGGAAATAGGATGGGACATGGAGATGGAGAAGTGGATCGCTAACAGCCGAATAACACTCCACTTGAACCCAGAGCACCAGATCCAAGTAGCATCCCAAGCACCTGCTGTGTCTGAGAACGTGCAGTGTCCAGCTGAGAGCAGGAGCACAACATCTGCAGTGCAATGATAGCAAGTCAAAAGTCTTTCATTACCAGCACCCAGCAGGGAGCACTGGAGATGCCATGTTTATAAATAACCTATTAGCTCACTCACCGGTTTGGACGGTGGAGACAGCTCTTTCTGTAGTGTAAGCAAAATTGATAACTGGGAATATCAGATTGGAGAATTGCAGCTGTGTCCTGGTGTCACACTGTAAAACTGTTTGGAGTGCAAGCTGCCAAGGAAACCCACGGAGTTGAAAAATGTTAGTCCTAAAGACTTAGAATAGTTGACACAAAGGAGTACAAGCTTGACAGAGACACCAGTTCTTGCAACACTGTAGTAGCTCTCTTTTAAAAGAAGGGTTTGTTTAAAAAAAATATGGGAACCTTGTAATGCACCCAATATTTAATGTGTGGAATGGTGTCCATATGAAATAGATATCTGTTTAACAGGAAGCAGGAAATTTCCCAGCTAATATCGGGTGCTATTGTAATATTTCACAATTGCCTTGTATGGAGCAGATTAATAGTTCTCAACCTGAGTGAGCTGTTATGTTTTCATATTATGGTGAAAGGAATATTTTTATCTAAGTCTTGGTTATAGTTTTAAATACTTTAAATTCAGCAGTGGCCATACTTTAAAAGTATATAAAATTACTTTAAAATCAACACAGTGGCTATGTGGTATTTTGGGATGGTCAGAAGTGCCCAGGCAGCCTTGTGCACTGCAGTTCAGCCAGGAGCTTTTTTTCATGTAGTTAGGCTTGTCTGAAGAAGAGGTGCAGTGTGTCCTTGCTGGAAGCAGCAGCCCTCGGCATTGGCCTAACTCCAGCACTGGTCTTTTACTTACTGTAGATCAAGAGAAATGTACTTGCTGTTTTCCATCTCCATTCTATTCTTCTCTGACAGCAAACTGATGACTTCAAAAATTACTTCCAGGGTTTTTTTTTTGACTTTCAAATACTTGTTTATCTTTATTTAGGTGTTACAAATTCCACCAGATTGTCTTTGCTTGCCTGGAAGTGTGAGCAAACTAGGCCACTGCACAAACCTACTATTGGCATTAAGTCAGTGACCTGTGTGTATCAGCTTCTACAATTTTATAATGGCATGCTTTTAGCTTCATAAATATCTACTATGTTGTTGTAATGATATTCTCGCTTAAGGGGAGAATTTTCAAATACTGAAACCTAGTATGAATTGGCATTTTATCATCTTTTTCCAGCTTCCCATGCTCTTGTTTTGTAAAATACTGAAAAAAATTATGGAAGTTTGTTAGTTTTACAAGCACTTGATGAACTTTACAAGTGGTGAGGCTTATTTACTTGCTTTCTGGATACCTGATGTATTGTTTAATAGAAAAATATTTGACAGGTACATTTAAAGGAATGTAAAAGATTTCTACTCAGTGTTTTAGCAGTTTTTTTAAAGGTCTAGGAGACCTTTCTGTGTGTTCACACCTTTTATTTCCAAGCATTTGGCAATTCCTAGGACTTCTGTGTTTTACTTTTTTTAAAAAAAATGGCAGTTCACTCATTCCAAGAATAAAATGATCTGTAGCTACTAGTTTTCTTGGATACTGAATTTTGATTTTCGAAAATTTGCACTATATTTTGCTAAATTAGGATACTAGATTAATTTCTTCAAAGAGATTTTTCATGGTAAAGAAAGACACACAGAACTGGTTTCTTTTCTTTCGGTGGAAGCAGTTTAGGTTGCATGTTTTGCAGACCTTTCCCTTTCCTTGTTGATCTGTGATATCAGCCATGAAGATGATATTATGCAGAGGCACTAATGCTCTATGGCCACTTGGCAGTTCAATGAGTGAGTGTGACATGTTAAACAAATGTGGGTGACAGAGGCCTTAATTCCAGAGGGCTTGTCTACAAGTTGAGACCCACAGGGTTTCTCTGCTGTCTGCCCTGTGTTCTTCCCATTGATGGTGTCTAGAATAGGTTCTTTCTCCTATTCTTAGCTACAGATTTTCTTAACACAGGCTCATAGCATCTTCCAGCAGTTACAGCTGGAGGCTGTGAATCTTCTCTAAATAGATTTTTCACAAACATGCATATGATTTGAAATACATTAATTAAAAAAACCCAAATTAAAAATATCATTCCTGTACAGCTGCTCTTCCATTATATATGGGTGCAAGCGTTGGAGTAAGCTGGGAACACAGGTATCACTTGGTATCTATGTTTTCATTACCCTTGTGTGTAACTAAAATCTTCATTAACCTTGTGTATAACTAAAATCTAACAAGTAGTATCCTCAGAGCATAGTATTAGTTAATGACTTAAAGAAATGTCACAAACAGGAAAGAAACAATCCCAATAACAAAACAGTCTTATTTATATCATTGCTACTTTTTTCCCAACAGTTTTCTGTAAGTCAGTCCAGCACTTCTCTTTCAGAGGTGGCAGAGTCAAATAACTGTCTCATTTGAGAAACATTACAGGAGTTCCCCAGACAGCATTTCCTTAAGAAGACTCATGCAAATGCAGAAGACTGCTGCCCAAGAACATTAGGATTGCTTAGGAATAATCCATATTGTCGGGAATGCCTTGAAGAATATCCAGGAGGGACTAGAGATCTAGTATTTGTAGAACATGAATGTGTCAGCTGTGAAAACGGAGGAGATTTTCTGCTTGACTCTGCCCCATTAGGACTGCTTATGTGCTAACACAGTTGTATTTGGGAGGAAAATTAAGAAAAGTGCCATAGTATGTGCAGATGAAGGAGGTAAAGAGCTAGGCTGCAGTCTGGCCACAGGGCACATGGCCATATTAGCTTCTAAGCCCATGGAATAAGGTAGGTGCTTTGCTGGTTTTATTATTGTGAAATGTTGAAATGGTCAACATGTGTGGGTTTGTAGTTACTGAAATGACTGAGATGCCATCGCCTTGTTTTTCCTTTGGACACTCAGAAAGGGAAACAGCCTTTAATTGTCTTTTTCTTCTGTCTGCTTGAAAAGAATGGATTTAAAGCAATGGCTTGATATGGCTGCCGAATGCATTTTATTGTGTTTCATGCTTCTGGGAGCCAGATAAGCTGGCTGAGAAATGTTGGTACATACTAAACTGGCATATGAGTCTCTGCTTGTAGTCTTTTTATCTTTTCTCCCCTTCCCTGCCCTCCTATCCTTCCTCAGTTTTGTGTTGAAGGTACCAATGGTGTCTGCTGAGGAGTAGGAAATAGGATCGTGTAGTACCTGATAGCATTAAATGTAAGTGATATAGGCTGTGAGCAGGTCCTGTCCCTTTTCAGTTAGTGAGGCTGCTCAAGCTGCAGGTTTTTCCATGGACTCCAGGTGTACATTGCAGGGGAGGCACATGCTGGTACTGAGAGGCAGTGTCACTGCACGTCCTTAAAAACAGTGGTGCCTGCTACATTCCCAAAGACAGCAGTGGGAGCCCTGTGCAGTTACACTTCTCAGTGTCACTGAAGAGACAGTGCAGTCAGGGGCTGGAGCTGCTGCTTTTCCAGGGCTGTGCCTGTGTTAGTTGGAGCTCATGGCACTTTCCATAGGGAACCTCCTGCCCAACACAGGTACCTTCAGTTCCTTTGCAAACCAGGTACTGCCCCTCTAAAGGCACAGTTTAAGTTTCTCTGTTGTGGGCTGAAGACTGACACTGCTCAGCAGGACTGGCCCACAAAAACTATCAGAAAGGCAAATTCCACTTCGCAGTACACTTGGTGAGCTGGCTGCCTGAAGGAACTGCTCTTTTGGACTGCCTGGATCTCTCTCCTTTCTGACAGCTCTGCATGAGAGCCACTAGATCTGCTGGGAGCCATGGTACAAACTTCCCAATTAAATGTTGTCTGTGATATTTTTGTAAGGGTTTTTGTATCACTTTCTCAAAGCTGTGCAGGTACTTCAGCAAATGCCAACAAGACTTCTTTTTTTACTGACTTGGTGCCTGTCTTGCTGAGTAGAGTCTCATCTCTGCAGGTCCATTCCCTCATTATCAGTCTGGGAGCATAGTCCAGGCAGGCAGGTTGTTCTCTCTGCTTTATCTGCCCCGTGGCAAGTATCTGGGAATGTGATGTTACTTATGGGAGCATCACTGCTCCCAAGTTTTTCAATAGTTACAGTTACTTTCTGGTCAAATAACTGAGAATTACTGATCTGGAGACCAGCTAGCCTGCATCATTTGGGAAGCAGTGGATTAAAACCAATTAGAAGGAGATGCACCAGCTCATTTCAAGACTTTCCTGACCCTGTTACAGTGTGAAGACAAAGCATCTTGATTAAAAACAAATAAAAGCCTGGATCTGGAATTCTTTCAGTTGTCTTTGGCAGGTGCCTGTTGTCCTAGTGCACTGGAAATGTGCTTAGCCTTCCTTTGTTGCTGTTTTCTCTCTTCTAAATGGTGCATTATTTGGCACTTGGTTATGCATATTGTTATAATCATGTTACTTGGTGCATAAAACATACAATGGAATTTGATTTGCATGTACATATGCCTTTCCAAAGTAACTTCAACTGCAAATGTTTACTTTATTAGGTTAAATTACTATGAACTGAGAAGTGTGGCCATTGCCTAGCTTTCAATAATGTTTTTGCTTTTGGTTAACATACAATTATTATTTTATTCAGTCTAAATGAAATCTAGAGCAGGATGAATAATGCACTTATATAGTAGATCACTTAAATATAATGCTGGATTTAAGAAACACCCATCCATTTTTGTATATGAGTACAGAATATCAGTGTTGCTTCATTTGTTTTTTTTTTTGGTTTTTGTGTCTTTTCCTTGCTTCCGCTGCTCTAGGATTTTGGAATCATGTTTACACATCACATTGTAACAGTCACCCTGATTACCTTCTCATATGTAACCAATTTGACACGAGTGGGAACCTTGATCTTATGTCTCCATGATGCGGCTGATATTGTCCTAGAGGTGAGATAATTCATATGTCATCCTGTCAGTAGGTAGAATCTTTTTGCTATGCAGAACAAGTGTTTCCTAAGCCAGTTCAAGATGGTAAAGGTGATTAATATAGTGTATTTCCTTGCTTAAATATCTTACTTGTAGCAGTGCATGTTTCTGATTTCAGACTGGTTTATCCCTTGATATGTTGCTTATGCAGCGCAGAGACTGGTAATGCATTGCATGCTGGGGAGGATTACCTGCAGATTTTAAATACAACGTGGTAAAATCAAAAGCTACAGTTGCAAAATCTGAAAAGTGGTAGAAGTGGGTCACCTGGTTCTTAGCCCCTGTGACATGGTGTGTGGAGCAATAACCCTGCCTCCAAAAGAATCAAGGCGTCACAGTGTGCTTCTGCTCTGCTTTGCTGGGCAGAGAGTTTTTTGACAAATTTAGTGGCTTATTTGGATATGACCAGTGAGCTGAGCTCTGATTTTCCAGGTTCCCATGCCTCTGGATCCCAGTACCAGCATTAAGCAGTTGTATTTGGCAAAGAAGGGAGGATTGAAATTCTTTTAAGTCAAAATGGTCTGTAACTTCCATAGTGGCAACTTAGGGATGGTGTCGTTCTTTATCTGCGTCAGTTACTAGACAGGACTAGGTTGTACTGACAGAATTTGGCCGTCTCTGAACTCTCCTCCAAAGTTAATAACTATTTTGGCTGAAATTATTTTTATTCAAGTACCTGCAAAGATACCTGTTATGCAAGAATATAGACTCACTGCGTGAGTCACCTATTGCAAAATCAAGATCCTGCCATTCTGATTCAGTAGTGCTGTAAATACGGTTTTATTTTTTAATGTTTTTTAATCTAGAAGGCACATGGCTGCCTGAGATAGAAAGCAAAAGCGAATGTGCATTTTTCATGATAAAAATAATCACATCTTTGCAAGTTTATTTTTCTGTTTTAGTAATATGTATAGCTGGCTGTGACTTCACCTAAACTTTCTTCATTCCTCTTTTCTCACCACCAGGAAGAAGTACTTGAAGATGTTTATTCTAGATCAGATCAGTGTCTGTGGAACTGTAAAAACACTGGAGAGCAGTTGTACTAGGCTAGCTAAAACTTTACCTTTGTTCATTCAGTAAAACAAGGAGGGATTGCTGGTGTTCTCACCTGAGCTGACACACTGACCAGATACGCTTCCTCATGAGGCACATACTTAAGCGGTCTTTCCAGTCAATTCTTTCAGTCTGGTTTGACTGGAAATTCTGCTAGGGCAGTGTGTCACAACACTGGTGCCATATGAGAGGAGATGGACAGTGCTTGCACAGTGCTGACATTACTGAGGGGAAAGTCAGTGCAGAGGAAAAAACTATCAGACTGCAAAAGAGGTTGGTTAAGTATCTTATCATAGTGGGTCAGTTGTGCACCTGACCTGTGTTACCTATTATATATTTGTAAAAATGAAAAGCAGTTTCTGGAGGCCACTAGACACTGTCCATCTTTCATCCATGTTTCATTTCATAATGAAACACATACATTGGGAAGCTGGAATGCACCATTTTTTGTTATTCTCATTGCAAAATGTCATGTGCATTGGTGGAAATACTGGAGGTGAGATTTTTTCCACAGGTCTTAAGGTATCTAGAAGTATGGAAGAACCGTAGTAGGATTTTCAAGAAAATTTAATGCTGTGTTACTCAGTTGTAGTCATAGTTTTTCAACTCAGAAAATTGTGTTCTATTGTCTTAGGTGGCCAAATTCCATCCAACAACAACATATTCATTCCCCCTTTTTTTTAGTCTTTCTTTATCACTATAATTTGTAGAATTATTATAATTTGTTATTTAAGAATCAATGTCCCAATGGCTGTGCTGTTTTTGAGAAATGACATGATACTACTACAAGTTGCTATAGTAATATCAGCTTCATAGACTATGAAACCAGTTTTTTAGACTGCCACCCTGGAAATACATCCAGAATTCCCGGACTGAATTTTCCATCATCTGAAAAGCAAGGAAATTAGTAATGCTTTAGCTTTGTATGTTGGCACCAAAGCGTTCTATTTCCCTTCAAACTGGGCTGTGAGTACAAACTGCTAGGAAATTCATTTGTGTCCTCTAAAAAATAGACCTGATTCAGAAGGGTTATCTTTTCTTCACAGCACTGGTGCTTTCCTCTTGTTCTGGGAGGTTCCTAACTTGTTTTCTTTAGTGAGAAATATTCTTCATGTTCAGGTTTTTAGTGGGAACATTGCAGAAACTGGGTAACATCCAAATGTGCAGGTTTTGTTTTGGCAGCCAGATTATCTATTTCTTTGGTTTGAATTCTGCATTCAGAATAGTATTCTGCATGCATAGTTGTGATAATTTTGCTCCCTCTTAGCACTCTGGAAAGCCTGCACAAGTATCTTCTGGGATACTGGGAGCTGGATGCAGGTCCCCTCAGAAAGGAGCTTTGAAAGGATTCCCAGTGGCTTAAATGGACACAAAAAGGTTCCCAGTGACTTAAATGGACTCTGGATACATTTGTCAGAAAGCACAAATAAAGACTGTCCCTGTCTCAAAGCAGATATAATTTTAAAATAATTAACTGCTTGCACATATTAACACTGTGGAAGCAGCATAAAAAACATAAAACAAGCTTCCTTCCCCAGATACCATTTTCTTCAGGGAGAAAAGGGTAAAAAAGCTTCTGGGAAGATCAGTGTTTTAATGAGCAGTTTCAGAGAAGAGAAATGAATTAGTGAGTCCTTCACTGGGACAGAGTCAGAACACTGCATGAAGACAAGTGAGAAAAGCATGTAAACATAAGCATAAGGCAACAAGTTAGAAAGCAGAAGGTGAAAAGATAGCTTTGGAAAAATACTTGAAGGGGAGGGATATAATCTTTGAAGTGGAAACTACTCTGTATAGGCAGAAAGGGAAAAAGAGATGCTTTAGAAAAATGTAGTATATGGAGTGTAGTGGAGGAATTGAGATGAAGTTTATATGTGGCAGCTACTAGAAGGTCAGAGAGCATTGGGCACATGGAAGGTAGACAGGTGCTGAAAATGCCAGGGGAGCATACAGGAAAGGTGAGAGATAAGCAGGTAAAAAGTTTGGGGACAAAGACACCATAAACACACTGGGGTTCAATAAAAGATTTAGAAGAGTTTTGCAAATCTGAAATGGTAGAATCTCAAAAATTAAATTAAATGGGAAAAAAATTAAATACACACTCTAGTTTTATGCAGTCTGGTTTGGTTGTTTGTTTTTTTTTTTCCCGAAGAAGGTATTTTCCAGCTGCTTGGTGCAAAGGACTTCCAAGATCACTATGAGGTGACCCAGTGAAAATGTTAGTGATTTCATAAAAATTTGATTTCTTCTTTTTCTTACAGCTTACGCACACTACAAGAGAACTCAGTTGTCCTCATGGAAGTAAAGAGACATCTTTTTCTTTTGCAGGCTGCCAAAATGGCAAACTATTGCAAGTGTCAAAAACTGAGTGACCTTCTGTTCCTTACATTTGCTGTTGTCTTCATTGTCAGTAGGCTTGGCATATATCCCTTATGGTGAGTAAGGACATTGTTTTCCTGAATCACTAGGCACCAAACAAGTTTGGAAATAACTGTGTTATAATTGAACACGATTCATTGCCATTACTCTGTTTTCCAAAGCACCAGGGAGAGTTTCAGACATAACCAGGTGCTGAAATAGAATATTTGCTAGAGTGCCATTGTTTACTGTGTGCTAGATGAGAAACATCTGGGTTTTCTACTGGTTTTAAGGGTTGGAGACAGCATAGCTTCAGACTAGCAGATGGCTGGCTGTGTTGGCAAGAAATGAGAGGAAAATGAAAATACTAGTCACCAAAAAAACCAACCAGCAACTAAGCTTGAAGCTAAGATATTCTCAATAGCTTTCAGTGCACACTTCATGAGCGCTTTCAGCTTAAAGAAAAACACAGTGGAATAAGTAAGTCTGTCCTGCTGAAATTGGGATAAGGATGTTACTGCCATGCAGATTGCAATACTGCAGGCTACTCTTTTTCCAGCTCTCCTTTGAATTGAGGTTCGTGGGGCAGCTGTGTAACACACATGTCTAGAAGGTAGTTACACAGCTCTTGGTGTAATCTCACGTCTCCCCAGGCAGTCAGCTGCTTGCATGTGCACACAATCTTGTAGGTACACAGACATGCATGCACACAGACTGAACACAGGTGCTTGATTCTTTAGCTAGAATCTTCTGCATCCAGAGGGCAGATGGCTAGTTAGGAAACACATAGATGTACTTCACTGTAAAAGAGCATTAAAGTTTTTCTGCACTATATATGAGGAAAGCTGAGAGAAGGTGTTGGCCTTGGCTCTTTTTTTATTCTTAATCCTTTCTTTCTTATAAACAGAACTAGCACAGCTATCTGTATTTCTAGGAAAGTAAGAGAGGTCTTTCATTGCATCAGAAGATAACAATGACAGTTTTGTTCTTGGGAAGCACCAAGAATTTCAGAAATTGTATCCTTTGAAGAGTTTATTTAGATTACTACCGAGCTCCTTATTCTGATTTGCAGAGGATTTACAGATGCCAATGTCAAACTCCCTGCTACAGTCTCTTTTCCAAACCTCTCAAATGATAACTCTTTGAGGTTTTGTTAATGCAAACAGGGTAAGACGAAGATGCCCTTAGGGAGCTGTGTCATCAGCTCTGCTTAACCCTGCAACGTAGATGTCTCATTTAGCATTTGATGACTCTAAAGATGTTGTCATAATGCCCAGGTCCCTACTGTGCTGTGAGTTGGTAAAAAAACATGGCAAAACATGAAAATGGATACACACAAACTGCATGTTTAGAAACACTTGTTATTTTCTTCAAGGAGCATTTTTTTCTTTCTTAAACAGTGTTGCTTCCCTTGCTCAGTCCTTCCTTGAAGCCAACTGGACCATTCACTGAATTTCTGTAAATGAAATAATCTAGTTTTTCTACTTCCATAATCTCAGATAGAAAAATTATGGCATTCCTGCTCATAGTATTTCACCTATCTCTTTCTCTTTGTTTTATATTGAGTACTGGAGGGAGGACCCAATTTCACCAGTACATTTCTGCCACTGGAGACTGCAGTACATGACTCTGCTTAAGGGAAGACTTAGTCAGATGAGGATTGGATGGGTTTGCAAAGAGGAAATCATACTTGGCCAGCGTGATAACCTTCTATGATGAAATAACTGGCTTGTAATTACATAATTACTGGCTGATTGGGCAAAGTGCACCCTCAGCAAGTTTGCTCATGTTCCAGCCTGTGAGGAATGGCTGATACATCACAGGGCTGTGCTGTCCTCCAAAGGGAAGGAACCTTACCAGGCTGGAGATACAGCCACCAGGAACCTCAGAAGTTCAGCAAAAGCAGTGCAGAGCCTTGCACCAGTATTTTCTAGGGGCTGGCCACCAGGAAAGCAGCCTTGCAGCAGAGGAACTGAGGGTTCCAGTGAACACCAAGGTGAACCTGAGCCAGTTCTGTGCCCTTGTGGTAACAAAGGCTGCTGGTACCCTGGGCTGCATTAGGAGGGGTGTGGGCAGCAGGCTGACAAAGGTGGCCCTTCCTTTCCTTCCTGCCCTGGTGAGGCCACACTAGAGAGCACTGCAGAGGTCCAGTTCTGGCCTCCCCAGCATCAGAGGCACAAAGCTACTGGGAACAGTCCAGCAAATGGCCACCAGGACTGATCAGGGGACTGGAGCACTTCTCACATGAGGAAAGGCTGAGACAGACGGGATGGTTTAGCACAGAAAAGAGAAAGCTCAAAATGGGTATCATCAGTACAGTGATAGGTATAGGGGAGTGTAAGGAAAACTGAGCCAGGGATTGTCCATTGACGGGAATGCAGCAGCTGACAGTGTGCTGTATACTCCCTGTCACAACCAGAGTGGTTACCCTGGTGATCCCTCTGCCTTGTCATGGTTTAACCCCAGCTGCCAACACGGCCCCACGAAGCTGCTCACTCACTTCCCACCAGTGAAATGGGGGAGAGAATCAGGAGAGTAGAAGTGAGAGAACTCATGAGCTAAGATAAAAACAGTTCAATAGGTTAAGGCAAGAGCTGTGTGCACAAGCAAAGCTAAACAAGGCTTTTATCCACTACTTCCTGTGGGCTGGCAGGTGTTCAGCCATCTCCAGGACAGCAGGGCTCTATGTGCAACGGTGACCCGGGAAATACAAACGCCAACACTCTAAATGTGATCCCCTTCCTCCTTCTACCAGGTTTCTATGCTGAGCATGACACAATACAGTGTGTCCCAGCTGTGTCCCCTTCTAACTCCTTGTGCACCTCCATTCTCCTCACTGAGGGCTGTGTGAGGAGCAGAAAATGCTTTTGCTTTGTGTGAGCACTGCTCAACAGTAACAGAAACGTCCTGGAATTACCAACACTGTTTCCAGCACAAATCCAGAATATAGCCCTGTACTACCAACCATGAAGAAAACGGAGTCTATGCCAGCCCAACCAGAGTATCCCATAGTCAATGAAAAATACATTTATTTATTTATTTGGATATGCAAATAGTTTAGTGTGGTATATATGATTTTTGACTTTTTAAGACCATTTTATTTCCAGACCAAAGCCTTGATTGTATGTATTCCTAATGGCTACCCTTAGATACAGCCAGAGGCAGTTTCATTGTTCACACTGTGGGCAGTGCATGTGGGAGTCAGTTAGCAGGGATGAACCAAGGGATACACGAACTTGTGTCTTCCAAATCCTTTTCCTCTACAAAACAGAAATTCTGAATCTTCAGCCCTATTAGTTTGCATGTCAGCAAAGATGACTCACTGGAGTGGCAGTAGGCCAGGAAGTATAGTTTTGCTCTCCTCTGCTGAAAATTCCAAATAGCAAAATTTGGTGCCTGATTAATATTACATAAATATGCAAATTTTTCTAGCATAAAAGCTGAGAGGTATAAAACCAATGTGCATGTAATGTGAAAACGCAAGGCTGTAATTTATAAGAAAACTTCCCCCACACAGGAAGGTGAATACCCAAGACAGGCTTCCAGAGACGTCACTTCCGAAGCCCTGGTCTGCTGCTGTGCTGCCGCTTTGCACAAGTGCCATTTAACTTTGCATAAAGGTGCTAATAAAGAATTCAGAATGTATCAAATGCTGGTGTTTGAAGGGTGTTTAACAGCAGGGCTAAGACAAAAGAAACTGGCAATTAGGTATATATTTAGCAGTCTTTCTGCAGGCATCTGGAGTTCATTTCAGCAATAATTCAAAAACCCCAGGATACTTTCTGCCTCCTGCTGCTAAGTGAATGTAGGAGTAAAGCTGCTATTTTCACTGACAAGACATTTTGCTTGCGAAATTCTCCCACTTGCACATAATCACTATTCTAGCAAATTACAACATAGAACACAACTCTCCATGAGTCAGGGGGAACATGATGCCTTCTCAGGTTATATAGGATTGTGTGGAGAATGAAAGCAATCCCAACCAAAAAATTAGTATAAATTATGCGAGCCCTTGGCTAGTCTAATCAGTCTGGGTAAAGCAGTTGATTCAAGCTCTCAGGGAAGCTGGGCCTGTATTTATTTACCAGATTAAGGCACCAAGCCAGTTAAATTCAGGCTCTTTTCAAATTGCTAGTTACTAGTTACTACTAGTTACTAGTATGCGGTTTTTCTGAGTTTTTCACTTCTTTTGATTACTTTTATAATGAGTTATATTGTCTGGGAGGTAAAAAACCTCAGTTTCAGGGAAATGTTGCTGAAAAGTACTGTCAAAAGGCGAGAACACAAGCAAATAGTCTTGGCATTCATGTGACCTGTGAGGTCTCAGCATGCACATATTACATGCATGCACTGAGAAATGTAAAATGGTGCCTTAATGGTGCAGATTTAAATGAAAACCTGATTGAAGCAGATTGTAAAGAGCAGAGGTCATGTTCTACATATGCTGTCCACCAAGTTCTCATCCAGGAAAATTTGGTATAATCCAGGTAGTCTGTATTATGCCCTTCTGTTCTTGATCTCTTCATACACTGCCAGTGTCCAGAGTATTGTATCACATTAAAAGCTGTGAAGATGGACAGTCAGCTACTTTGATTAGTTGGTATAGTCTTGTTTAATGCCAGTAGGTACATCTTAGCTGGATCCTCTGTTTGTGAGTCTGTTTGGAAATATTCTGGGAGAAAAAATGGAAAAAATAATTCTCATTGTTAAAATTCACAGCTCTTTCCGGTGTATGTCTCCTCATCAGCTGCAGTGGACGGCTGCTGAATGAGATTTTGGTGCCAATGTACCTTATATAAGTATGGGTCAGCCAATCCTCAGAAGAACAACTTTGTTCCTTGCTATTCTTTCATTTTTAAAGCTTGCTCATGACTGTACACACAGTCTGGCTCATGGCCGATATCTAATTGCCTTTATGTGGCAGTGAGTATCTGCATGAAGCAGACAAGCCTGGCGTGATTCTTCATGAGTTACAATTAACTTCTGTTCACTGCGGTGGGCTGTAATGAACTGTAGTTCATTATTACTTATTACCAGACTTGCAGTTGTCTCTGCATGACTGGCAGAATAGCTCCTCCTGAGTTCCACCACTGGCTGAACACTGGTGTGGGCCCTGTCCTTAATGCACAGGCTGTGTTTCCAAATAATGATACAGTATTGCCAGTTTTCACTGTTCCCTTTGCTTAATTCTGGAATCAGCTTCTCTCTGAGCAAATACAGCAGTGCAGAATCCCCATAAGAAGCAGCTGCTACAAAGCTTTGCTGACCCTCTTTTTTTCCTAGTTTTGCTCTTTAGCTGATATTGAGTGGGTTTGTGCAGCTCTTAACAAGCAGTGAAGTTGAATTGTTGTCTTTCATGCTGGTTTTCTTTCCTGGCACATTTTCTCCTGATCGGTTCTTGGAGTATGTGTTTTGTGTGGGAAGACAGCATGTGGACCCCAGCAGAATCACCCTGCTTCACTCCTCTGAACATACTGGTCAAACAGAGAGCTCCAACCCTTAAAAGCACCCTACAGTGCCAAAGCAGTATGTAGGCAGTAGTTAAAGCAAGAGTCCTGGTCAGTTATCCCACAATAAGAATTCAGGTAGCCAGATGAATCCCAGCTGCCCAGACCTTGTCTGCACTCTGAATGAACACAATTGTTTTGCAATGGTTTTACTTACTCTTGTTGAATTGTAAATCTTTCTAGCCTAGCTAGTATAATAAAATAACTTTTTTAATAAGATAATCTCTTCTGACACTGTCTCAAGCTCATTTTTCTCAGAATATTGTCTAAACCAGAGCACAATCAAGTTGCTTTTGGGTAGCAGATACTGAAAGAATAAATTATGATTTTGATACTTGATTCCTGATGCTATTCATACTGTCACTGAGTGGATGCTGTAGAACTAGCAAAAATTATCTGATGTGCTTACATTTCAGTCTGTTTGTAGTTTCAGCAGGCAAATTATAATCTATCAGTTTATCAAGAGCATTTAATAACAAGGTTTTGACAAACTAACAATAGTATATTCGAAGAACTCATTCATTTATGGATTAAAAAGAAGGTTTAATTAACTAAGTCTCTATAAGTTTACTCACAACTCATCTTAGCTCTTTAGCAGAGTGTATATAATATTGTTATTCCATCTGCTTCTGACAAAACATTGTCAGATGTTATCCTTGCTAATGCCTAGTTATTTTATTTCCTCAAAATTTTTACAGCAGTTGTGAACTCCGGGCTCTGGAGTTTTACAAGAATCAAGGATGAAATCTTTGGGGTACCAGGTTAATACTGATCCAGCTATTTACAGGGAAGCTGTGAGAAATGGAAAGGTTAGAGGTGTCATTCACCATTATGTGCTTGCAATGTAAATAACAAAAAGTGGCATTTGCTCAGTGTTGCTGTTTTTTAAATTTTCATGTGATCACAGCAGGAAAAATTATATGAAAAAATATTTAATCAGAGTTTCAAAACTATTCTTATCCTAATTTTTAGTTTCTACAGACTGTACTCTGTGGCTGTAATAATGCTTTCTGTTGTCAAGGATAGCCTATTCAGTCAGTGTTCTTACTTCTCCTTTTATTAGGAAAAATGTCTTGTCTAAAACCTGTGCTCCAATTGAAAACAGAACAGATACCTGTGCACTTCTCTTGCTCAGAATTATTCTGCCAAGTGTAAATGTGTCAGGGCAAGGGAAGCAGCATGGCTGTTTTTCTTATGACCAGACATCTTAGCCACTATTAAATCTGCCTAGGTAGGTGTTTGAACTTCTGCAAACATTCTGCTTTTTTTCAGCCCCTTTTCTCTTAGAGATATCTTAAGCACCAGGGTTTGCTGTTACTGGCACTTCCTTTGTGGTGCTACAGAGTTAATACAAAAGCAGAACAATGCTACTGCAAGCTTCTGTTATATGTGGGATGTAAAGATCATAGCTCTGCAAAAGCAGAGGAGTAAATTAGTTTACTAGCTTAAAATAGTAAATTACTTTTGAATACAATGATCAACAGCCATGATGGAGCTGGTATCTCATTCGTATTCAGCTAGGAGGAGGTCATTGTGGCTGAACACCTTGGGAGACCCCAGCCCCCATGTAAGTGAGCACATTTTACAGGTTTCATCAGCGTTGCCCAATAGCAGGGTTTGACTCGTAATGTCTCTGGAAGTATAGATAATTATTAAGAAAATTGGGTTGAACTGAAAACAGTTTAGGAATGGTTTCACAGACATTGATGTGGCATATAGTTAAACACAACTGCACTTATTTTTAGTCAATGGGGGCATGAGGAAGGCTTTTTTATATAAACTCAGATACTCTGTTTTGCAAAAACTGGAAACCAGCATTTACAATAAATGCTTTTCCTCTTTGAAAAATCTGAAAATCTTCAGGCACATACAGAACTTTTACATGAGCAACAGAGAACACATATCAAGATCCATTTGCCTGGGGTTCATGTTATTCTTCCAAGAGGAAAAGCATAACATAGTTCCATATGAGTTATGGACCTTTAAACAAGCATTTTACCATAACACATTACATACATGATACAACATATTGCTGAGTATAGTTACATTCTGCTAAGAAATTTGAGTTCTCTCCACATCCTGATGTCTATTGAAGGACTCTTCTGAGGTTTGAGTTTGGATTGTGAAAATGTCTGTGACCTTGTATCTTTGTTTTTTCTATCCATAAGAGTGTAAATGCTACTATTCATACCAGTGGCTGCAAAATCAGCTAATGGGCAGTAACTGCTGATGAGAAGGAATTGAGTGAAAAGCACAGCTGAAACCAGGACAGTGACAGCTTGATCAGGTCTCTTCTACAGTACATCAAACATGAATAATTTCCTGCCTGCTCCATCATTTTAGTTAAGTAGTGCTTAACTATTTCCATTTTAGTTGGAAATCCTATTGATCTGCACACAGGGCTTAAAATTCACAGTCTCAGTGGCAGGGCTGTAATTTCTGCAAAGACATACTGTTCCTGATTAGTGTTAGGACAGGAGCCACCCATCTCCACAGCAGCTGAGCATGTATTAGTACGGTGTCAGGAAATCCTCTGATGCAGGGCTGCTGTGGGTGAGCAGAATGCCACATCGTGGTGACCTCACTGATAAAATTGAAGTCTGTGGATTTAATGTTGCTTTAAATACTGACTCAATAGTTTATATTCTTTCTGTCACTGCATTTTGCAGAGATCTTTCATCAGCTCTCTAAAAGGAGGGTAATGAGCATCACCAGCCAAACAATCTGATGAATCAGTCTGAGCTGCTGTTGAAAGATCGTCTCTGTCTTTCTCTTCCAGTCCTTCTTTCCCTGCTTCATTGCTTCTGTGTGGGTGACTGGTTCATCTCACTCTTCTCTGTTCACAGTGGGTCTCTGCTACTCCTCTCATATTTGCCATGCACTTATACTCTGAAGGGCTGAAAATGTAAGAGACAGAAGGATCTGAAAAGGGAAACAAGCTTGTTCTCCCACTCAGCAAGAACCAAGAAGCAGAACAGTGATATAGACACAGCAGCTGCCCAAGCTGAAACTCAGATGAAAAACTTGGCAGTATAGCCCTTATGTACTGGATTTGCTATAATTAAATATTTAGCTGCACTGCAGCTTGAGGACTCCAGTACATGGAGTGCTATAAACCAAAGTTTCCGCAATTTGTGGAATGTTTGGTGTATGATTCCATACACTTCTCAGGTAAAAAGCTGTTTAACTCATTTGAAGTCTCATGCAGAAACATCTCTGTATAAGGTCTGTTGTGTAGCACTGTCATTAAAGGTAGTTAGGACAGCCTAGGATAGGAAGTCCTGTTAGGTTTCAGTCAAGATCTAAATCCCAGAGATAATATATAATAAAGAATAAACTACTAGGTTTTGGGGGCAGAAGTAAGTGCAATTGTTCAGTTTATTAAAGGAAAAATTACAAAAAAGGCAGAAACTTTGAAGCATTGCTGGTAAGAGTACTGTTGAGTTACTTGCACTAAATGAGATAATTAATATAACTACATAATTACATGAATATAATTTCCTATTTTCTTGGTAATGTATGCGATATTGAAAGGTGTCCCAATATGGGTGTTACGGTGCAATACAGAATACTGTTGTCTAATATACACATAATGGAGATAAGACATTTATTCTGAATTATTCCAACAAGCTGGTATCATATTGTGCTGTCCTTGGTCATATCTGAGACTTCTGTCTATTGCACTATGTTAAAAAAGTGACTTCAATTCAGCACGTTGCAGCAGAATGTGTTGGTCGCTGGATAGTGCTGCAGAAGGGAAGGCAACTTGCAGTAGCACTAATTTCACCTGCACAGTTTCTGCTCCCATTGAATGTGATAATAGTGCCCATCATCCTGCTTTGCCCCTACTCCTTCCACATGATCCTCCTTTTCACCTGTTTTTGTTCCTCTCAGGATCCTCTCAGAAGCAAACACAGCACATTTTTGTCAGTTCTCAGACAATATAGATAAGGATTTTACTCTTCCACCCATTCCTCTCTTTCTTTATCTCCCTTCATCTCCAGGTTTTCCTTTCATCCTTGGTGCAAGACAAGGGATCAGCTTGCCAAGAATTAGTAGCTGATATCCAGGAGCCTGGATTTGAGCCCATTAAGTTGTGGGAAGGGAGTGTAACATTAATGAGTCAGTGTGGATCTGTTTCCTCTAGGCTCCCAAATACTGCTTTGCTGGCTAGATATAGAGTTAGAGACCAGAGGAAAAACCTGTGTTACTGTTCATGTGTTGAAGTTGATTGTTTAGTAGTTGTTGAAAATATATTCATTTTATTCTGGGTGTTTAATTAGAGTGGTAAGTAAAGGATTATCTCTCCCAGTGGCTCAGATATTGTGGCAGCATTCCTGAAAAAATACCACAAATTTCTGTAAGTGTAGATTGGATCTTAAGTGGTGAATTTAATTTTATTTGCTTTCATCAGCCACACTGCTTAATTCAAGGTACTAAATGAAGTGCTTTACAAAGCCTTAGGTGCACAACCCTCCTTGGGATGCATTTAAGAAAGGAAGAATACCTTCCATGGAATACCTTCCATGAAATTGTGTTGTATTCTCCAGCTATCAAAATCTTCCAGGGGCTCAGGAAAAAAAAAAAAAACAGTCCAGAAATTATTTTCAAAAGCAGAAGGTAAGATTTAGTTCCAAAATGCAAAGGTCTGAGAAATGCTGACAAAAAGTTTTCAGAAAGGTAGAGCACTTGCAGCTTAAAGTAATTTTCCCCTGTGACATCAAGTTCAGCTGCTTCAAGTCAGATACTCAAGAATCAAAGTTTCCACCGCTCGTTATGAAAAGCTGGGATTTAACCACTGGAGACCTTTGAAAAGTCCCAGCAAGCGTGTTTACAGATTTAAATGGTTTTGTGTGTATTTGAATCTGAGATTTATTTGTGTATACATCTTATAGGCACTTTCTCCTCGATATAATCCATTTTCATGCTGCTATTTCCAGTCCCTATTATTTTTGTAGTTGATTAAAATGCTTCCATTGAATACTTGTAGCAGTGAAATTGATGGAAAGTGCATCTAACCTGTCTTCCCTCCCCTTCTTTCTCAGTCTCTGCAAGTAGAATTTCTCCGTATATTCTGACACATAACCTTATGAATTTTCTCCCCATTTCAGATTTTAATATGAAATAGTTCATTTATTTTGAGTGTTTATTTGCTTACTTTCATTTTTTTCTGTAGTTTTCTGTGTTCTTAGCATTGCTGAGCAATTAATAAGATTCTTTTTGCAGCTTTAGTGAAGAATTCCAGTCCTGTCCTTAGTTTGCCAGACATGAACAGATTAGAAAGAAGTCTGCTTTTTTATTGAGGCTCATTTTGCTAGCTAATACACAATATATGAGCCATTTGCACATGCAGCTGGTTTTGGTACCAAAAGCACTCTTTTTGGCCTTGCTTCCTTCCTGACTTCTGCAACAGTGGACTAGCTCATCCTGAATGCTTTTTACTGGACTTCTGTGGAAATCCCCAGAGATCAATTTGGTCCAGTTAATAAAAATAGAAACAGAAACAGAAACCTGCAGAAGCTTCATTTACAATTCTGTAGCATTAAAAATTTTAGACATAAAGACAGTTGAGTGTAAACAGTGGTAACTTTAGATACAGGAGTTGTTGATTTCAAGTTTGAATCTGATATAATCAGATTCAAAGTAAGCACTGGTGAAGCAGAACAGTGCTGACTTCACTTCTGTTTTGATATGATGAGAGTGTACCCTTGAACTGTAAAGGGGGTCGTTGCTGTGACAAATAGAGCTCCTACTGGCAGAGCAAATTGCACAAAGCTGAGACTGAAGAATTCTACCCAACAGAAGCAATAATGTGATGAGGTTTTTGCAAACTGGAAAACATTTTCTTTTTCTGGCGTTCACACCATAAACAGAAGATCATGTAAAAACACAGCTGTATAGGAAGGTTGTAAAACATCAGCTTCTGCAGTGTAAGAAGGCAAAAATAAAAAGGTAGAAGTACTATGAAATGCCTCCGCAGTATTGAGACCAGTGTATTAGAAATCACTGGTTGATTTTTGACCAATGACATTACACACACAAATCATTACCACTATGTGTTGTATTCTGGATTTGTTGTCTGTACTTATTTCATGCTAGTACTACTCGAACTGGTTTTATGTTGCTGGAAAGGATTATGGCAAGTGTGGTTGTTTATTAAAAAGCTGAGACCAGTATCCATGACTTCTCCACGGAGCTCTGTGCTGCTCCGGAGCCCGTGCGGGTCCCGGTGCCTTCCCGGGACGGTGCCCGCGGTGTTGTTCGGGCTGAACGCGCCATCTAGTGACTGGCCGGGATGGTTCATTGGAAACCAGGAGAGAACAGAAAGCCGGTGGAGTTCTTAAAGAATTTCTGCATCAGCAGGGAAAATGGATGAAGGTTGACAAGTCCTAATATTGCCTCATTTTCCTCCTCTTAATTAACAGCCATTCCTAGATCACTATTTGTTTTTAAAAATGCCATTGTTTCTGTTGTCTGTTCTCCACTCTGCTCTCAGGCTGTTTGCTAAGATAATTTGAAATCACCTGCTGTGGCAGGGTATTTGGGCAGAAAGTTAGTGCTGTATTCACAGGTCTTCAGAAGTCATTCCAACATCAGTTTACTGCCTGCATCTGAAATGCTGATTCTCAAAAATTAGGTTCAAATGTCTAGAACTGCCTGAATTTCTTAGAATCACAGAATGATTTGGGTTGCAAGGGATCTTGAAATGTCCTTTAGCCCAACCCTCCTGCAATGAGCAGGGACACCTTCATCTAGATCAAATTGCTCAGAGCTGTGCCCAACCTGACCTTGAATGTTTACAGGGATGAGGAGTCTACAACCCCTCCGAGAAATCTCTTCCAGTGTTTTACCACTGTCATTGTAAAAATCCTCTTCTTTAGATCTAATATGAATCTACCCTCTTTTAGCTTAAAACCATTAGCCATTGTTTTATCTCAACAGGCCCTACTAAAAAGTTTGTCCCAATGTTTTTTTAAGATCCCTTTAAGTATGAAAAGACTGCAGTAAGGTCTCCCATCCCTCACTGCCCCGTTGTCCACCTGTCCTATATGTAAATGCTAAGCCTCACTCTTGGCTGTACATAAGTGGTATGCAAATCAGATTTTGTGCAAGAAGTGGCTAATATTGGGGCACCAAACTCCTACTGGAGGCAGCTGAGGTGGAATAACTTTATTTCAAAAGCATGGAATACAATAATTTTTGTTACCATTCAGGGAGGGAGTTATTTGAGTCAAACAACATTTGCTAGCTGTATAGGTGAAGAGAAGAAATGTACCCTGAAGATACTTGTTTTCTATATGCAATGTTTACAAATCAAGTTAAAAATTGAAAGCAACATTTAATCCGCTGTCCATATGGATCTCATTTAATCAAGTACTTGTTTTAATTTACAAATAACTTCTTTGAGATCGTTGGCTTAAGGAAAATGTTATTATTTTTCTCTCCCATTTTTTTCTAGGATATTAAATACAACATTGTTTGAACTGTATGAAGCTCTGGGCAATTTTCCTGCCTTGTGGGTCTTCAATGTGCTGCTTATGGTTCTTCAAATTCTGCACTGTTTTTGGTCTTACCTAATCATAAAGGCAGCCTACAAAGCTATTTCAAAGGGCAAGGTAAGACAACACATTTCTCTTTTCATAATTTTAGGTTTTTCATTATCAATAGAGGTCATTTTTTGGTTTTTTTCCTAACCCATAACATGCTACTGAAGACCCCTCTTGTTTTAGACAAACTCTTCTTTCCTTTCCTGGAAACTTTTTCCCACTCCTAATGATTGTCAGATAAGTTAATAATACTCTGTATAGTGATTGTCTTTATATGTGCTTCCTCACTTCTTTTTTACAATGTGGTACACTGAACTGAAGTACCTTAGGGAAATCAGATTATAGAAACCCAAACTGCTTTCTTGGGGCTGCCAGTTCTGTTTTTCTTCTTTATAGTAGTTGTTCGCAAAATGTTCATTTCACAGCAGGAAATGATAGCAATAGTAAGGCAAAATTATATTCTGCTGTGTTTGCTAGTGGCACAAGTTACAGATCACAGCCTCTTCTGGGTTTTGGTATTAATGAGCTATTGCAAAGAGCTATGTATTTTCTTTCTAGTGTTCCCAGAGCAAGACTGTTACGGCTAAAATTTAGTGTCTTGCTGCCAGTTGTACATTTGACAGGAAGATGTCACTCCCAGAAATACCAACCCCATTACAGTTGCTGTGCAGACACAGGGTTTATGTGCAGCTGGTAGAACTAACCCTTACAGATCATGTAAAGTCAGGACACTTTGCCTTTAAAGAGCAGAGCACATTGATGTGACTGACCCCAAAGTGAGTGGGATTGTTCTTCAGAAAACTGCTTTCTATGAATGTCCTGGAGAGCTCAGCCAGGCACTGGCAGAGCCTAGAATCTGCCTGCCACTCAGTCTGTCAAAGACAGTGCATTCACAAGCTGTATTTTGCCTGGAGGCCATGCTTTATTTCCCGCTGCTTTTAGCAATTATTAGCCTCAGCTGTCGTGTCTGAATTATACCAGCGACTTCAGACTGCTTCCTACTCTTTCTTCTTACTCTGCTTGTTTATCCTTTCCCTTTTGCTGTGCTGGAAGGCTGGGAAGTGGAACCCCTTGCACGTAAGTTTCTTTAAATTTACTATGCAAAAGATTTATTCTGACAACACTGGTGTTTGTGGTTTAGGTTGGTTTGGTTCTGTTAATTTGTAGTTTCTGCTTGGTATTTATCCATTGTTTGTATTTATATATTTACGTAAAGACTATCTTTAAAGGCTGTTTTCACTTCTTGGTAGGTGTCTATGCATCACCTAAAACCATTCAAACCCACTTTTATCTGTAGTATCTGGGTGCTATTTTGCTGTACCCTTTTTACATACAGAGGTAGATAGATAGATAGATAGATAGATAGATAGATAGATACATACATACATACATACATATGTGTATACATATATATGAATGATATACACACATATATATATATATATGAGATATATATATATATATCAGCAGGATAAGCATCTGCTCTGTCAGCATTTAGGACACACACTTGAGACTGTAAATCTTTCACCTGATGCCTTGGGAAGGCTGACCTAAAACAGAGACTGGACAGAGCTAGAGAATAGAGTAGGTATTTATTGAAAGGCCTTTAGGATACACCTTGGGCAGGACAAGAGCCTGACCAGGGCTACACCCAAGGTGGACTTAGAATGGTCACCAAATGGACGACCGGTTACGAGGTGTTAAACTTTTATAAGTTTTGGTCCCTTTGATATTGGGGTTTAATTGTCCAATTGCAGCTTCAGGTTGTGAGGTCTCATCCTTCTTGTTTCTCCCTTCAGTCCACCGTTGTTTATGCTTTTGGGCCTGAAAGTTGTTCTTGGTCTTCAGCAGTAAAAGGATTTGTTTTGTCTCCCTACTCTGTGAAGAGAGCTTACTAGCACTTATGAGGCTCGGAACTACACCCTTAGGCAGCACAGAATGAAAAACATGAAAGCTAAAACTTGAGGCATCATTTCCCCTCTGGCATCATGCCTTGTAGTTCTAACAATTGCACAGAAGAAGGAGTTAGAGCAGAGTTACACATTTGTAGTAACACAGTGACCAGGTTAGAGATGGATATGTATGACATATATATAGAAGATTAATCTTCCTACAGATCTTAACTTCTTCACTTGCAATGCCATTCTATTTCTGCAATAAAAATAAGAACTATTTTCACAACACATAGCAGATATCCTACAGATAAGTAGTACTGCAAGATGTGTTGCATTCTTATCAGGTTTTAAGTGCAAACACCCTGCTTTGTTGCTGCATTTTAAAAATAAAGAGAGCAGATTCCATGTTTAGCGGAACTGGCCACAGCACAGAATCTTATTTTGATTTTTGGCTTTGGGGGGTAGGATCCTAGCAGAAGAGTTGGCAGTGAATCTGTTAAGAGAATTTAAGTTGATGGAGAGTTGTTCAGTCATCTGGTCTGGCATCACATAGATCACAGGTGCTCAGTACTGTGTGCTGAGACCGTTCTCTTCTGTCTGATAAGGGTATAATTCTAAGTGTATTTCTGTACCCCACCAGCTGCAATATAAAAGTCCCTTTGTATGAAAGACACTGAAGTAACCTATCAATTGAAGCTCTGTAAAGTATGGAACCAAATTTTTGACCTCAACTGAAGTCCAGTTTCATGGTGTCAGAATTGTGGGCTTGCTAGACACTGACATTAAAATCTTTACTTATTGGGAGCTATATGGGAACTGTTTTCTTTTTTCTCTGGTTCCAAGCAGAATAGTGTCACTCAGGTACTGTAATATTGCAAGGGCAACACTGGAAGCCCCAAAGGCAAATGGCTCCTTCTGACATGAGACTGGCATTGTCATGAAGATTTTCCAGAGGAGAGGAGGATTACTGTAAGCAAAAAATTACACGCAGTGGCCCTGTTCTTAAAGTGTTTTTAGTTCTTCAGAAAAATGACTCACCATATGTTTTGCCCCGTTTGATGTCCATTTGCTGTAGTAAAGTCAGCTGTAATTGCCCAGTTGTGGCAACCAGCACAGCATGGATCAATCGTGAAGAAATTGGGATGCTCAGCTATACAAACAGGAGCGGAAGGAGGCATAGAAATGGCATTTGTAGAGCTGCAGGCAGGTTAAACTTCAGACCTTTCTGTTGATGCTGTTTTTTTGTACTACATCTCGTGGACTCCTGCTAGGTTTGGAGATTTTTTTAAGATTTTTCAAATAAGTCAGCTGAAAATTAGCAGGAAATCCCTAGCAACTGAAGTACATCTGGTTCTGAAACACCTTTCCAGTGCAGAGTTGAGCTGTGACTCCTATGTTACGGACTGAACTGGACTATGTCCACATTTTGCAAGTGCTGTTTTCACCACTTGTCTAAAGTCACAGACTAGTTACCTGGTGTGGTGAGTTTCATTTCAAGCAGTACTTGTGTCTCCTCCTGTGAGCACAGAGCACTGTTCCCTGGAGCCATGTGATCTCCAGTTGGGAGATAAGGGGCAGGAAGTTGGGTTGGACGTTTTGTATTACCAGGTCAAAGAGCATCATTGCAAATGAAGGCCATGGAATAAAGGTGTCGTTCCTAGGAGGGCAGAGGGACTAAGCTAGGTTAAATCTGGGAGCTTGGGTTGTTGCTTGCTTCACTCTGTGCAAACCTTTTGCCTTGAGCACTTGGCCAATATACCTTCAGTGCACCAGTGCTGAGTTCTCACCTTGCCTTTGCACATGGCATATGTATGTGCAGACGTGTGTTTGAAGTGAGTGCAGGCAGGCAAAGGCAGGGAAGTGTGCCAGAGCTGACATTGCCTTCAAAGCTCAAATTGAAAACACGTGTGAATTCTCTGATTCTCTTGAACCAAAAAGCTGTTTCCTTGCAGTCACCTACTGCCTACTTCTTTTCCACATTCTCCAGGTAGCAAAGGATGCCCGAAGTGATGTTGAGTCAAGCTCAGATGAGGAAGAAACAGTACCTCGCTCAAAGGCCCCGCACAGCACTGTCGCCACAAATGGGACAAGCGGTGCCAATGGGACAAATGGGTATCTTACTGGTGCCACTTCCTCAGAGGAGCATTAATCCTTCAGCTCAATCATGAGACACGAACAGAACGAACTGTTTGCTACTGGAAGTAAATTATAAGTTGTGAATGCGGTTTATTCATGTATTTCAGCAGCAGAAAAAATTAGGAGTGTCAAAGCATTCTGATAGCGCACTGCCATATTTCCTGTTTGTGAATGAAGACAGCACACCATTCTTTATACGTAGGCATGCTGTATGTGTATGTAACTGACACAATGGGAGCAGTATTTTCACTTGTACGGTCTTATTTATTTTTTATTCTTTTGGGAACCTCTGGACAAAAGGGAATATCCATTCTCAAACCTTGTGTCTTGAATTCTTAGTAATGGAGAGCATCGTGCTCAGATCTCTTCTGTCCATCCCTGTTGCTTTTGCTGAATCTGCTATAAGTAATAGTTGCTTGATTTGTTACTTACAGTAAGATAGAGCATAGCTTTATAGATTTTAGATCTGCTTCAGATATTTTTGCTATCTTTGTGTTTTAAAGTACTGGTTTTGAAGTTGCCTATCAAATCACAGTTACTGTTCCTCCAACATAATTTGGGAAAAAAATGTGATAATTGTGGGGTATATTTTTAGCGTAATTTAAAATTCAATTTGGTGGTTAATTGCGTTAGAAGTAGACTTGATTTGTTGTGCAAATGCCCAAAAGCATTGTTGTCAGCACTTAGGATAAATTAGTTCTTACTTTTGGTTTTTTTGGCCTTTCAATTTTTGGCCTCTGCAGATTTTAGCTTTTTGCAGAGATTTCATGTAAAAAGGTGTTTCTTCAAATGTACCATTCTGAATCCAGACCTAACTCCGAAATTGTTCTTGCATGTTCGCCTGATTGAGAGCAAGGGTGTAATGGAAAAAACAGCAGATGAAAAGTTCATTGCTTCCTCGGACACAGCTCAGTCTAGGTATTGTTCTCAAAATTATTGCCACTTTTTTGGCAGGGTGAAGAGGGAGAAGGCAGAATGTCATACATTACTAGAATTAGTCTATTTTACATGTGTGAGAACTTGAGCAAAATTCACTTAGTGTAATTCACAGCAACCTTTGCATGCTCAGCAGTATTTCATCACCTCTACAAATAAAATTAGGGAGCATCTGTAAAACTATTTTGCATTCCTTTTCCATACAAGATTTACAAATAGTGTCCCAAAGAAGACAAAGTAACACCCTAAGTAAACATCTTTTTAAACATAATATACATACTTCTCCCAGTCTCTAGATCAAAATTGGATATAGGATGCTAAGGATCATACAGCTCTTGCAGGACACTCTTCTGTGATTTGTGACAGCAGTGCCAAAAGTAGGCAGGGTTCTTGGGTAACAGACTCTATGCAACCTACTGTTCAACAGTATTGTGTGTGTGCACACAGAACCAATGTGCTTATAGACCAAAGACATACATCTATATGTATGTATGTATATACATATAGATGCATATAGATACATATATAGAGAGAGATAAAGTTAAAAAATAAAGGAAGGAACAAACCAGGAAAAAAAAAATCTTAAGCATGTCTCCTATATAGAAAGGGATTGGAGGGCAGTGTACAGCTGGAAACTTGAGTAATGAGGTCATTTCTGATTCCTTCCACCTATGCAAATAGTAAAATATAGATGGTTTCTGATGCTATAAAACATGTTTAAAGACTCTAGTTTATACAGACTTCATTGAAGAAAGTTGTGTTGTCACTTCTTTCTTTTGAAAACTGAGATTTGTCCTATTGTACTGGTCACTCTTGAAAACTTCTGAAACTTTTATTATCCATAGAAACTCCTCTGGGTTAGGAAAAAGGAGGTGTGCTAAAAGCAAGATAAGCAAGATTGGAATGGCATGAATGGAAATAGTACCTCAACTTAGTAAAGAATAAAGGTAAGAAAACTCAGAAATTGTAAATCACAAAAGATCTGTCAGTTCTACTACCCACAGAGCATCTTTTGAAAAAGCCAGATAATCTTGCAATCCAGCAGCTGCATAGCTTATATGTCCATGAGTATATTTGAGGGAGCAAGGGAGCCTTACTTAAATCTTCTTCTCCTCAGAAAGTTTCTCTGCCTCTAATTTCTTTCCTGTCTCCGGTGCATTTGATTTCATAGTTATCTGCAGGGTAGGTTATACATGTGAAAATATACTGATTGCAATAGAAAGTATTCTATCCATGGTGTTTGCAGCTGTAAATCCTGTAGTAGTAGTAATTACTGTAAAGATGATGCCAGGACTTTAAAATAAAACTATCTTGGGATATATTAAATTAAGATTATAGTTTGTGAAATCTGACCTGCTAAAATGGTAATGGAGAATATCAATTTAAACAAACCTCTTTCATGATGTTGATTACTACCTCCACTGAACCATTTCCCTTCTGCAAAGATGGTTACAAAAATGACATTCTGGCAAAATATTTTGTCTTACATGAGAACAGAATGTTGCTCTGAACTGTCAACATGCACAACATAGACCACATGGTGCGATGTTGGTGATACCAGGGCATAGAACAGTCCCCAACAACAACCCCTTTGCCAGAGGCCTTTAGTCCCTGTTGCTCCTCTTCAGAAATGCTCTGTAATGTGCATTCAGATGTAGGGTCAAGGCTACAACCTTTGAGATGAGTTACCATCACTACATATGCTGTTAGGGTATCATAGAATCATAGAATTGGAAGGGACCTTGAAGATCATCTAGTCCCCCAAACCCCCTGCTATAAGCAGGGACACTTCCCACTAGACCAGGTTGATCAGGACCTTATCCAGCCTGGCCTTGAACACTGCCAGGGTTGGGGCATCCATAGCTTCCCTGGGCAAGTTGTTCGGTATCTCACCGCCCTTGAAGTAAAGAATTTCTTTCCAATAGCTAACCTAAACTTTTCCCCTCTTTGCTCCAACCTCTTATCAGCTTCATGGCCCTTCTCTGGACATGCTCCAACAGTTCCATGTCCTTCTTATGTTGGGGACACCAGACCTGGCTGCAGTACTCTGGGTGGAGCCTCATGAAAGCATAGGGACAGAATCCCCTCCCCTGCCCTGCTGTCCACATTCCTGTGGATGCAGCCCAGGATACATTTGGCTTTCTGGGCTGCGAGTGCACGCTGATGGCTCACATTAAGTTTTTCATCAACCATCATCCCCAGGTGTCTCCACAGGGTTGATTTCAATTACTTCTCCACCCAACCTGTATGAGTGCCTGGGATTGCCACAACCCAGGAGTAGGACTTTGCATTTGGCTTGCTTGAACTTTATGAGGTTTCCATCAGCCCCCCTCTCAGGCCTGTCATGGTCCCTTGATCCCCACTCTTGAATGGTGCATCTGGGATTGAAACTCTTCCTTTGAGGTTTAAAATCAGTTGCATCTGTGATGTACTGAAGCATGTATGCAGTTGCCTTGGTTCAGCTAACACCCAATGACGTACTTGTCCCCTATAATTCTGGCTTTTTGGAGTCTTTTCTTAGCAGTCTAGGATAAACTTCATTCAGATGTGTCTGGAAAGTAAGCGAGGTAAGAGATTCAAATGACACATTTGGGGAAATAGGGTAAGAGGAAACCTTGAGAACTTTACCAATCTTTACTAAACAATGACTGATCTGTCAAGCTAGAGGTTTATCATAAAAATTAAAAATTCACCTTTTTTTCTGTCTCTAGCAGGAAGGACCAAATGATTTAGTGATCAGACATGGCAGTGTGTTTTAATTAATTGTTTTAACTAATGGGTGTGAAAACTTTGGCTTCATCTTCCGTTCTGCAGAGAAAATGCCATGCAATTGTTTCCTTTTTCATTTGAATTTGTTTGCTTTTCTGATGAAGAGCTTAGCAAGGTGCATTTGGAGGCCATCAAGTATTTAGAGATTAATTGCACATATTTTAGAAGATTGACTGAAATTATTCGCATGGTTCATGGTAAATATGAGACCTTAAAAGGTTCTGTATATTCACACCTTTTGTAGAATTGTCATTTAGTAATTCTATAAATGAGAGTTTTTACTCTATAACCTCTCTGTCTTTGAATTCTATGCTCCTTGTTTATAGTACAGTAAATGACACTGTGGTTGAGATGTTGAAGTAGAAAATTTATTAAATTAGAGCTTATTAGTAAATAGTAAGAATTTGTCTTCTCTCCTAGACAGCCCAGATTATAGTAAAATAAGATTCAGGTTACCCTTTGTGTGCTGTTTCCCATATTGGCATATTTTGTATCAAAAGAAAAGTACATGGTGAGTTGGTGGTTTTGTTTAGTTGTTTTTCGTAAAGAACAACATTGCAGAAAATGGTAAAAATACCTGATCAAACAACAAGGGTGGACATTGGAGTCTTTTGGGTCTTGATCGATGTTAAGTAGTGCTAGTTTTAAAATACCAAAGTGCCCCATGCTGTTTCCTTGTTGCCCTTTTGTAGTTTTTCTATCTGTTATTTATTTAATGATTCCAGCAGAATTGGTACAGGTGTCACAGCTTCGTATCTCTTGCCTCAGCCTGTCACCATTCTGTGACCACGTGATTGCCAATGCCAAATGCTTTTTCTGAGACCCAAGTACATGCACTAAAGCTTTGCTTATAGTGAAGTGATTCTTGTCTTAAATCTGATTCAGGTGAAAATCACTTTCGGGTTCTGAACAGGACATGAGGGCAAAACCTGTGACCCTGCAGCACGTCACTGATGATCAATGCTGGTTGATTGAGACACTCAGTGTTTTACACAGTGTTCTAGTAGGAAGCCTGATGCCCATTTCATTCTTCTCATTACCACAGCCTTCTGTATCTCAGAGAAATATGGGCTACCATTGGTTTTATACAGCTGATGCTTTGGTATTTTTTTAATCTCTTTGCTACAACTCATTTTTGTATGTCTCCTATTGTCTACTTCCTGTGCCATTTGTGGGAGAGGAGTATTAAATACTTTTTACCCTTCTTGTAATGTACACCCTCTTAGGCCTAACTTCAATGTTCTGCAAACTACAGTTGCCTTTAAACCATGAAGCAAAACCAGTTTGTATTACTTGTTTTGACTGGTTTTGATTTGGAACAGAGACCTAATGGGAACTTCACTAAGACAACATTATTCTTTTTTCTCTTTCTTTTAAAAAGCTCTAGTGGAGGTTTGGAAAGATGGTGTACATGCATAGCCTTTAGGCTGTAAAGATTTCTGATTGTAGTTGCAATGAAAACACAGTGTTTGAGTGTGTCTCTACAGAATTCTCAATCTTTGAAATTGCTTTCAATTAAAAAACTGGAGGAAATACCATGAAAGGAGGTTTGGATTCATGTAAATGATCACACGTGTCAAACAAAAGGCAAAAAATACTGTCTTACATGACTTAAAATGGACACAACAAAACACATTTTCTGGCTTTTGCTGAGCTTCAGCTTTTTGCTGTTCTGAGGTTTAACTTTACACAAGCTCTCATACCATATGTGCATGTTGACTGCTGCCAGTCAGGGTGAGGCAGATGACACATTTTCACCTGTGTTTTCATGACAATCCTGTGCTTGAGCAACTCTTTCAGAAATGCAGTGATGTGTAGGAACTCCACTGTTCTGGATACAGTTATGCACTAGCTAGAAGTCCTTTCATGTATTGCTATTGTGTGGAACTTTGGGAGTTATTTTGTCTTTTATTTGACTGGGTTTGGGGTTTTTTCTAATACGGAGAATAATTATTCCTCATAAAATCTCTGGAACCAACCAGTATTGTTGGCTATTTTAATTTGGAGACACTTTCATAATAAACATAAGTATTAGAAATGTAGTTCTTGTTTTCTTATTTTTTCTATGAGATACAGCCAATGTTTTCTTTTGTTTTAGCTCAAAGATTGTTACCCACACTTTAGACTCCAGCACTTTTTGGACAGATCCAAGTGTGTCTTTGCTTTGTTCACCACTGCAGTATTTTATGTTATTTCTTGTATGAAACTGTAACAGGAAGTGTTTGAAGGACAAGTTCTCTCTATCCAAATTAAAATATTTTCATTACCAAAAAAAAAAAAAAAAGGACATTTTTCTACAATTTAAACATCAAAATTTTGCATGGTAATAACTCCTGAATGTCCAGCTGGGCCCACGTTGGAAAAGCTGTCTCTTTTCAGTCTAGGTGAGCAGGGTTTCTTAGAAATAGACATTCAGATGTTTTCTTTTAGGCGAAACTGTCATTGAGCAAAGCACCACCTAATAACTTTTTGTGGAAGTGAGAGAAAAGAGCCTCTTTCATCCAGTGGTTCTCCTAAGGAAAAGCTGCAGCTCACCAAAGTAAAGCCTACAAAACACCATTATCAGGCAGGTTTTGGTGCAGCATTTAAAGATGATGAGGAAGTCTGCCAAGCCACTGATGATTCTTGTAGAGGGATTTCTTAAATGCAGAGTTCTGTGCAACACTGACATGTTCCTGAGCTTCTGTCTTTCAAAGGTAATTGTTTACATGTGACACAAAACTGTTAGCTTTTAGTCACTGCAAAGTGCAATATAAAATTAAGTATTAGAAGTTGAGTGTTGTGGGTTTTGTCATAAAAGCAACATGACCTACTTGTAAGGTTACTGCTATACTTCACTGATTAGATGAAAAGGTAATGTATTCTTTTAGGCTACTGGCTGGCAACACATATTTACATTCCCAAATTAATGCTCTTTTAAAGACATTAAAAAACACCATAGTGGGTAGGGTTTTTATACTTTTTGAACACTTCGAAGCGTAAGGTAGTCTCAGAAAATACTGCGCAGGTTATTACTCCCTTTTCCAACCAAGCAAAGTCCCTGTACGACTGCCATATTTCTTGCATATTTACCCAACATTTTTGCAGTCTCCCCTCACAAAAAAAGTCCTGAAACCCAGAGATGAAATGTGATCCTTCCTTAATTAAACTTGCATCAGCTTTCTCACATTAATCTAACTAGCAATTTTATGTCCTATTTCTGAGCCTATTACAAAGATAACCTCACCTTTTAACTCCCAGTAATGGCAAATTTAATTACTGTTGCCCTAAGGTATCTTTGAAGGAACTGCTTCCCACCAGAAAGGCTTGCTGTTTCATAGTTATTTTTGTTTAGTCTCTCATTTAAGCTTAATTTAAACTTAATTCATACAAAGGATTTAGGTGTTCCTGGATCTCATTTTAATATGTGGTTTCTCACTAAGCTATCTCCCAAGTGAGATCACTGCCCATAGCTGTTACTTTATGGGACAGACTAATCCTATTTCAATTCCAGAAAAGGAATTGAAAGTTGCCTCTAGTGACACCCCCTGGACTGGGTGGATGTAAACAACAGCAGGACTGCTGTCCAGACTAGAAGCAGCTGCCTTTTCATGTGAATTTTTTTAATAACTGTTCCACTTCAATACCAATTCCCTACTAACTGAATCTCATTTTTTCAAAGGCTTTTTGTTAATGTGTGAACCACTGAGATTACCGATAGTTAAGGTATGATGGTCTGCACTACTCTTGCAATTTGTCCAAGCATCCAGCACAGAGCTGTTTTGCACAGAACTCCTCTATAAGATTTGACAGGTAACTATTATAAACTGCCAACTGTATTATTTGGGAGAAGAAGAAGGGGTTGCTAGCAGCAAAGGGAAACAGCAGGATCAGTTCAGAGCAGTAAACCATCTTTCTCATGGAAATTGCATGCACATTGACTGTGTATTTCATATTCTGATTCAGTGGGATGCCATTAGCACAACATTTAGTAAAGGTGATCTCTAGTGTACTGCAGTCCCAAGCAGACTGTCAGAATTGTGGACTAACCTTAGAGAAGGCTGGAGCCTAAAATGACAGGTAATTACTGCACCGTTGCAGTTGACAGCATTGACAATCACATGCCAGAAGAGTATTTTCCTCTTTCCTTTAGAAACATGGCTTATCACACGGCTTATCTACCTTTGCAAGCGTAGGAAAATACAGGCCAGGAAGTCACGCTGATACAATACTAAAAAACCACAATTACCAATTTGCTGCACTGTCTTTCCATTAGGAGGCTGTGTCATACATGAAGTTAGATAAGCAAATTTCTCTCATTAGCTTAGCATGGGAAGTTAAGTATTAGTAGTTTGCCTGCTTTTAACCTATGCAGTAAGCATTGCCATTAATGTGTTGTGCTATAACTTAGCTAGTAAACCACGCATGAGGTCACCTGTCACTTCGACCTATTCCTCGCTTAGCCAAAAGGTTAATGTATGCAGTCTTCTCTTAAAAGCCTGGATTCTTTCATGGTAATTGCAATTGCCATCAGTATGAAGTGTAGCATGCTTCTACATCAAAACCGTGATACAGAGCTGGTGTTCTAACAGACTTGTTTCTCTGCCCAGCCAGTTATTCCAGCTGAAGCTGTGGTGTAGAAGATAATGGATAATGAAGAATTGAGCCCATGATCCAGTAGCCAGTGAAAAATAATCCATTGAGGCAAGTCAGTCAAAGAGCATGTTTCCACATAGAGGGTTATCCATCAGAGACAAAACAGGTGAGTCAGTAGCAATTAGCATTGTTCAACATGCTGTGACTGAAGGGGAAGCAAATCACACTGACGCTAATTGTATCTTATTTCAATTAATCATTTCAGTGCATAACTATTTATATATATATTAAAAATGTCATATGAAAAACCACCACATACTTGTATGACTAAACACTATTTTTAGCTTCTGTCAGTCTCCCCAGCTTATTTCAAATGTGTTGCTCAGTTAGTCCAGATTTGAAAAGGAGATTGTGTTGCAGCTATCCCTGTCCTTATAATGTACTTAAAGTCAGCAGGCAGGTAGAGAGGAGAGCCACAGATCAATGCACTGGATGAAGCATGGGCAGGGTGCAACTGGTGTCCTGCAGCTTTAGCAGCAGCAAAGCAGGGGCCAAACTGGCTTAACTCAGGAGTGGTTCTATGGCTGATCCTGAGACTGAAAAGAAGAGCTGAGATTCTCAGTGAAGAGAAAGGCACTGTTTAAGGACAAACCCACAGATCTGTAAAAATCAGGCTTCATTGCCTCTGCTTCTGCTTCTTCTTATAACAACGTAGTTATAAGCTCAGGAATCTAAAGGGTTCTCTGTGTGTAGAGCTGTCATATTAGGGATAATATGGATTAAAAGAATGAAGTGTCACCATCTGGCAATCAGAGCCATTCCTCCCAACCCTTCAGGCACACAATGCTGCTTCAGTAATAAAAGCCTCATGTAGCTGAATTGCAACTACTGCTTTCAAAAGGGTAAGACTGATACCACAATCATTTAGTATAGCTTATTCACACAGTTAAAATACATACTCTTACTCTGCCTGTGGGACTGATTTATGTGTGCATATGTTTGTTATGTCACGTTCCGCAGGGCTTTTGAAGTTATAAATCACAAGTGAGTTCACAGCAATGTTATGGTAAGACAATGACAAAACTAATTTAGACAGTTTCAATGTACTTAATAAATTCAGTTTATTGACACATTAAAGAGAGTATGATACAAGCATAACGTAACTTCTATGTCTTTTTTGATTTTCACAAGTGTAGCCAATACTTGTTTGTGTTTCAAAATACATCTAAACTAAACACCTCCACTCGTTTGCATAGGTGTGTAAAAACCAGTTCTGTTAGCCAGAAGGACTCTCACAGTAATTTGATTTACTTTCAAATCTAACCTCCAGCTAGCATACAAACAATAGTGATTAAATATATTTAACACATATGCTATTAACATCTAATATTACTTTGTCTTCCTAGCAGTCTTTAAATTCATAGTGTATTTCCAGTATCTCATAAATTCAACACATTTCCCGCAGATTTTTACAACATGGCGCAAATTTGATGAGGTGCTGAGCACCAGTACAGCAGCAGTTTGCTCTAAGGTCAGCATTAGCTCATGGCCCATGAATTTCAGACTTGTCCCTTGGTAGCTAAGTATGGGTCGGCACTTTGAAAGGGAAAGCAATGCTCAGCATTGGGCAAACTGATTTATGAAAAAAGCCTTTACTGACCTTTAAAATCTGTGTCTGCCTTAAGATCCTGCTAATATATGGAGCACCAGAATTAGCTGATTGTGTGTCACAGCCCCTAAGCTTCATGCTGCTTTTGAGCTCAAGAACTTTCCCATCTGCTCTTTGGGACATTTCAGTCTGTACCTGTGTACTCTCCAGCACACTGGGTTCCCAATAACTGCATCTGTTGGGTCAGTCTATTGCGTTATCCTGGTCATCTTTACTATTATTTGACATCACTGTATTGTGCAGCTTCATAACAAATAGAAAACAGAAATAGAAAATTCCAAATTATCACAGATCTAGGTGTGTGGCATTCTATAAGCACTAAGTGCACGTTTAAAACAAAGGTTTTAAAATGTCAGGACAGATATTCCACTAGAATGAGGCTGTTTCATGGAACTCACAGGCCAGTTTCAATCATATTTTAGAGCATGTAAAGAAGCAAATCTATTGTATACACCCTCCTAGCTTTAACCCACTTTTAGAATGTGTGGCTCTGTTTTAGTGGAAGTAAAGATCTCTGTCTGATTTGCTCTGGCAAATATAAGTAGGTACATTATTCTAGCTCCAAAAAGAGTTGTAAAGGTTTATATTACACACAATAAATATTTCACACTTCTTGCTTTAGGCATATGCACAGGACATTTACAACCAGGCACATCATATTCTCTAGCAAATAATTTCTAAGAATGTATATTCCAATAAAGTAGTTGTCACATATTTTATGTTCTGTGCATAGCAATTTTGACAAATTCATTTTGTCACCAACTACTCATGCCTGGGATTAACAAGAAAAGAAAATGGCACTAAGTTTGAACATCTGTTTTCATTACTCAAGGCATTTCAGTTTTTCTCCTGTGAAGATGATCAAATCACATATGTTACAGAGGGTGTCTGTGCAATATATACACCCTTAATGATTAAACAGCTCCACTTAAAATCATGGAAATGAGGTGGTTGTGTTGTGCCTGGCTTTTTGCTTTCATACAACAGCTGTAAACTATTTGGTTCAGCATGCTGAAATTTACTTTCTGAGTAGCTCAGAGTTGCTTGGCACCAACAGGTGAAGTAGGGCAAGGGTATGCTTCAGAATGAATAGTCATTCTGGATATGAGGGCAATGCCTTTAGTGAGAAGCCAGAAGGGACAGGCTTTCCCACATGGAAGGTAAGGGCTTCTGTACAAGGAAGAAATGCCAACTGCAGCCATAATGCCTTGGAGAGATGACAGAAATGGGAAGTGCTGGCTCAATACATTTTTTTAAACTCCTGGCTTGTCAACTGACATCCATAAAAATGCCTACAGCATTCTTTTAGTGGTAGAAGCAATTAGTTGAAAAAAACACCTGTAACTTAAATATCCCTGTTAATCTGATTGAAAAGGAAGCAAATACACTAATGAACAATGAGAACCTTGAAGTCAGGCTCCCATCCCTTGCCTCTTTATCCCATTGCCAGTTACAGAATGCTCAGGGAGGACACAGGGCTCATGGACAAAGCAGAAACTGAGGATTTGTTTGATTTGGGCTGTCACTATAGCAGTGCTTAGTAATTCCCTGCTGTTCCAAAATTGCAGTGTAATCAGTTGGCACCTTTACCCTTCTTACTGCTCTTTGTGTACAACTGGCTCTACCACAAGAAAAAAAATCAATAGGGCACACCAAGGAAAACGATGCACTATTTAGAAACCAGAAAATTATGCCCCATAGGGTAGAAGAAATAGAAGATTTTATCTTTTACTTTTTTTTTGTTATGTTGCACTCTTAGAAGGGTGTAGTCTATGGTGAATCCATCAAGCTGTATGGTTAAGTTTAGACAAACTAAGTGATTTAAAATACAGTTCACATCTGACTGGGAAATACTTCCAACTGTACTGAGAATATCGGATCAGATCAGATCAGATCTGATCAGCAGATTTAAATATACCTAAGTGACTAGGTCTTACATATTAGTTTTTGATTCACTAGAATTTCTAGGACTGAAATTAGTCAAGACTTTATTTGAACTATGGTATATCATCAAATGAAGCATTTTCTTTCTTATTGCAACAGTCCTTTTATATTTCTGTAAAAATGAAAACACTTTACAAGATAGAAAAAGAGTATTTTAAGTCAAAGCTGAGCACTGTGGTAGTAACAATCTTCTTGATAAGATGCAAAATACACACATGATTTATCTGTCACCACTATATTTCATACATTAATATATTATACTTCAGGCTTTGCAATGTCAAAAGATTTCCAATGACAAAGTTTAACAGACCAGAAGGAAAACAACCATGCATGAACAGAAATGCTAGCACTGTAGAGCACAAGTTAGGGTAAAAATCAAGGCAATAAGCTACGACACAAGTAACTGAAGTGCTAAGCTTCAACACACTTTTTGTTTTTATATGTTTCAGGCCTATTTCAATGACACAGGAACCTGAAACACACATCAATGCTTTCAGAAAAGATACACAAACTACAGAAGGTACTTTATTTTGCTTATCTCCCTGGGATAGCTAAACACAAATCATTATATCATTAATGCATGTCCTGGATCAAAAATGTCCACAGACAATCAGTTAAGGCAGTAGTTGGTGATACTGTTGTTCCAAGAATGACCCAAAATGTGTCTAGGTAACAGTGGACTAAAATACTGCTTTTATTATCTTTATTTAGAAAGTAAGAGTCAGTCATGGATAAATACACCATTTCACCAACAGGAAGAAGAGTGCTCTACACCCAGAAAAAGAGGTATAAACTAGTTTCATGCAGACTGTTTATATGATAAAGCAGTGAAAGCTTTTCTGATGTTGGCAACAAATGCAGAAAAATTGTTAGTTTCTCTCAGTTTGAGCTGTAACTCTGCAATACAGTCCAGAGGAGGAGTACAGGAAGTCACTATAATGACACAAATTAGCAAAAGATTAGACTACTATTAAAAAAATACATCAGTATCAGTGGTTTTCCACACCTAAGAAATACTAATGTAGTTTTTTCTTTTTATGTCTTAGCTTCCACCTGCATTTATTTTTGAGTAGCCTCATTTTCTTCCCACAAAGAGAAAGCCTCAAAGAACATTAACAGGATTTTTCATTTGCTGACCTCCCACCCAGTGCTTTGCTCCCATCTGAATTGTTACAGCAATTCCCAGGAATCCACAGCCTGCTCAAAATCTGAAACACATTCCTAAACCATTTTGTTGCTCTGCAGGCAAGCAGATTGTAAACTGATGTAGCCCAGCATGTGATAGAGTTTTAACTTCAACAGTTTAAATGTTGAAATGAAATGTGAACTAGTAAAACCAGGAATCTGTTCAGTTCCTACCTGGAAGCATGGCAGAGCCCCAAAAAGGTCTGTCTAGAAGCTATCCAGCACTTAAATTCCATAACTAAGTAAGATCCATATAGCCAAACCAGCTTTGAAATCCAAAAGATTTATAGAAGGGGAATGCTGGATTTCAAGTTTTATTCTTTCACCTACATCACCCTTTTTCTGCCCTCTAGGCTTCTGGAACAAGTTGAAATATGCCTGTCAGCATTCACACCCACTGTAGCAGAAACAAACTACAAAATGATGCATCCTTATGTCTCTATATCCTCCTTCTCCTGCTTTGCTTGGTACAAAGTTAACAGCATCTCCCCAAATGGAGAGCAGTGAAGATATGCAGTTGAATTTTCATATAAGTTAACAAGATAACATAATAAAAGAAATAATATTACCACGGCAAGATTTTCCATTCAGAAATTGGAAGATAAAAGATTACAACTGAACTTCACTTCCCTCCTCTCCTTCTCTCTAACAGAGGTGTCAGATTCAGTCCTCTTATTTAAGTATTCAAAATTCACATACCTTCATAGTCCCCTTGTCCATTTATAGAAATGGTACATATATATGGCTTGTCAGGATCTTTGTGGTCAATATGTCTGAATATAAACTGTAACTGCTCATCTAAAATGAACACAGAGTTAATTAAAACCATTAACCTCTGCTACAGAGTCACAATGATGACTTAAAATCACAATACAAAGTTAGTTTCAATTAATATTCTTAGAACACTGACAAATTAAGCTACCCTGGTCTCTTTGCAAGACAAATGCATTTCAGCATATTTTGCCATTTGAGGGACAATTGTAGTCGCTGGGCTAAGCCAGCTGATCAGGTGTGTAAGTTATGGGCCCTTCACAGCACAATCCAACATGAACCACATTGTATCAATGCCCACAGACACTGTGGAAAATACAGAAACTTACCGTGAATTCTACGCATCTCCAATCCAAGATGCTCTTCAAACAGTGTTTTAATCTTGCTCACTTGTTCCACTTTCTCCTTGGCAGCGTTACTTTTAGAAGATTTTACTAGAATGTAAAATCCATTTTAAGTATGAATTAAAGGCAAAACAAGCACATAAAACGATTTAGAACAGCAGAAAACCCATAAAGAGCAAGTGTTGAACAGAACCCCTCCTTCTATTTACTCACTATCCTTTTCTTACTTACTTTCCATTTTCTTCTTCAACTCTTCTTTAAGCTCTTGGATGCTGTCATTCAAGTTCTTCTGCTGTTCTTCTTCTTGATTTAGCTTTGGTTTTATTTCTGTCAACTGCTCCTCCTTTTCTGCTATGTATTTGCTCTGCTGGACAATCTCTGAACAGAGGCAAGAAAATATGAACATACACAGTTAAGTATGTCCCTGCTATTTAAAACTTTAGTAGTTTGAAATTATTTACATGAATAAAACACAGTGGAATGCATGGTACTTTAGCTGCAGAGAGAAGTCACCTTAGCTATACCAAGAGCATCAAATTAAAGCTTGAAGTGAAAGTTATTCCTAAGAGAAGCTATAAAGTATGCAGCTGCACTGCTACTTTAATCAGATAAAATTTGTTTCACTATTATACACCTTCAAAGTATGAAGATCGTGATTCCTGCCGACAGATAATACCAGAAAGAAAGAATGGAAACACTGACTGATATGAGAGTTCCAATAATTTTTTACCTGATATTCTGAAGTTTACAAAATTCAGACAAGTTAACCCTAGACTGATGAGCTGAAAGTATTCTCTTACTAATATGGAAAAGGCATAAATAACCTCACAATACTTAGTTTTACTGAGCAATTCAATTTACTTTTCCTACTGCAGTCAGAAAATTCTGATACTCAACTGTTTTAAATACTCATGCTCTATGCAGAAAACGTCTATATTTTTGCACCATCAATGAAGTTTTAAAACAAATTGCTTTCGACTTGAAATTTACATTGTAAATTTACACTGTAACCAACCGATTATGTTTGGGTATAATTCTGTCTTTATTCTGATGTTATTACTTAGTTTTTTAAATGTGAAGTTAAACATACTATTCAGCTGTATTAAGTTAATTTTATAAAGGTTGGATACAATAAATAACCGTACCATTGTTATACTCCTGAATTTTGTCAATCATCGGGTCCTCTTCTTTCAGCTTCTGGGACCATTTCTCTGTAAGGGAAAGTTATTTCAGTTATCTGAAGAAGTTTGATGATCACTTGCAAAAAGGAGAGATAACAGGAACATAAAGCCTTGTGTTTTTTACTTGAAAGAGCTTCAATAGTCTGTTTGCACAAATCTCTCAGCGCTGAAGTCTGATTGTTCTGTTCAGTGCCGTAACTGATTTTAAACTGGATCCAAAACTCTTTCATATCTTTTTCAAAGAGCGATACTTCATCTTCCGCCTGCGCATTACTCATAGCGCTGTAGCAAACCTGTAAGAGAACAGATGCAGCGTCAGGACACGGGAGGCAACGGCGGCAAGTATAACTCACAGGACAAACGCTCAGGGCTGATTTTACCGCTCCGCGTTGTTGTTCAAACTTCTCCGAGCAAGTTGTTTTTTGTCGTTACCACTGACTCAGTGGGAGCCGCGTTTCCCTCGCAGCTCTCCCAGCACTCGGCTACTACGCCAGGGCCCCGGCAGCGCCCCGGCAGGGTCCCGGCAGCGCCCCGGCAGGGCCCCGGCAGGGTCCCGGCAGGGTCCCGGCAGCGCCCCGGCAGGGCCCCGGCAGGGTCCCGGCAGCGCCCCGGCAGCGCCCCGGCAGGGTCCCGGCAGCGCCCCGGCAGGGTCCCGGCAGCGCCCCGGCAGGGCCCCGGCAGGGTCCCGGCAGCGCCCCGGCAGCGCCCCGGCAGCGCCCCGGCAGGGTCCCGGCAGGGTCCCGGCAGCGCCCCGGCAGGGTCCCGGCAGCGCCCCGGCAGCGCCCCGGCAGCGCCCCGGCAGGGTCCCGGCAGCGCCCCGGCAGGGTCCCGGCAGCGCCCCGGCAGGGTCCCGGCAGGGTCCCGGCAGGGTCCCGGCAGCGCCCCGGCAGGGTCCCGGCAGCGCCCCGGCAGGGCCCCGGCAGGGTCCCGGCAGCGCCCCGGCAGCGCCCCGGCAGGGTCCCGGCAGCGCCCCGGCAGGGTCCCGGCAGCGCCCCGGCAGGGTCCCGGCAGGGTCCCGGCAGCGCCCCGGCAGGGTCCCGGCAGGGTCCCGGCAGCGCCCCGGCAGGGTCCCGGCAGCGCCCCGGCAGGGCCCCGGCAGGGTCCCGGCAGCGCCCCGGCAGCGCCCCGGCAGCGCCCCGGCAGGGTCCCGGCAGGGTCCCGGCAGCGCCCCGGCAGGGTCCCGGCAGCGCCCCGGCAGCGCCCCGGCAGCGCCCCGGCAGCGCCCCGGCAGGGTCCCGGCAGGGTCCCGGCAGCGCCCCGGCAGCGCCCCGGCAGCCCCGCAGCCCCTCAGCCCCTCAGCCCCCGGAGCCGCCCCCGCTGGGCCAGGCCGGGCCCGCACCCACCGCGTCCGCGCCGCGCCGCTTCCCGCCACCAACGGCCGCTCCCGCCCGCCCCGCAGCAAGCGCGCCGCTGATTGGCTGAGGCCCGGCGGGCCGTTGGGGCGGTGAGGAGCGCGGGGCGCGGCCTCCCCGTGGCGGGCCCGGGCTGTGAGGGGGCGGCCGTCGTGAGTGCCGCCGGGCGTCTGGGCACGGCTCGTGGTGTGCTTTGTGCGAGGCCGGCGATGGGAAACGGTGTGCTCCGTGCTGAACAAACAGCCCGGCTCACTTACGCTGCTCTGAAGCTGCAGCTTGTGTCCAGTGTCTGGTTTACTCACGGAACACACTTGCGGTAACCAGTCTTAAATTTTGTGAGTTTCCGACTTGCCTTTTAATTCGCCCGGCCGGAATTCTCTCAAAAATGTGGATGAAGCTCGTTCTGACAGAAGGCTGACCTGCAGGGGTAATCGCAGTCCTTTTTGATGTGAACAAAAGCACCATACAGTAGCCCTGCCTGTACCCAAACAAATGCCATAGTGAGCTTGCTCTTTATGACAGTGTGACTGGTTTTTCTCCAGTTGTTTATATTCGCTTTTAGCTCTTGATAGTTCATGATCCAAGGCAGCAACCTTCGGTTTATTATGAAAGCTACTTTTAATAATTCTGTTACCATAGCTAATGAATTACTCCCAATTTTAGTTTATGCCAGTACTACTTAGATAATTCCAGAATAATGTATATTTAGCCTGGCTTTGAGGATTGCTGTCTAAAAGTGCTAATTACTGTCTTCCAGCTGTGCCATGCATAGTGAAGTCTGAGCTGGGACCACCGACTGTTAGTTCCATTACTCTTGTACAAACTTCTTGTATAAACACTTCTACCCCACTGTATTCCTGTCTTGTTTGAATTGGACGCACTGTTCTACACATTTCACAGGTTCCTCAGCATTGTTCCTAAAGCTAATAGACCCCTGTTTCTTACCTGCTTCACCCTGAAATGTACTGAAGTTGGGCTAATCCAAGGATGATTACCCAGCCATGTGTGAATTTGGGCACTATGGACCTATACCTTATGGCTTTTTTTTTTATTTAGGAACATTTCGTGCCTAGCCAAGTGCATGCTGTTAGTATAAAGTTTCAGTGTTGCCCTGACCTCATTAGCCTTTACTATTTGAGCTCATAACTTTCTGAATAGACAATTTCCCCAGGCCCTGGAGTTTAAGTTAAACTAACCTAAATAACCCATGTTTTCTAATCCATAATCTTCTGGTGGGTTTTACAGCTGCTCTCTTCTGAATCCTTTTGTTAAGACGGACAATGGGTTCACCTCACAGCTGGCACTAGCTCAAAAATGTTAGGTATTTCTTCTTCATCAGTGAAGTTTTCTAGATTTCATTAATCCTTTTCCTTTGTTTTACACTTTCACCCACCAGAGACTAAATACAGCCTGTGACATTTACTGGCAGAAGCCGTACCTTGATTGATCTCTTTCCCAATTGAGTTAGAGGTTTTGAGAGACAAGAACTGTAACCTACTATAACCTATCTTCAGCCTTTCCCGCTAATGTCCACCATCACTTTGCCAAGTGCGTGTTTCAGGGAAGCGTGGTGATTTTGGCAAGTCCTAATTTTCAATTCCAACTAATGGTTTTTGCCAGCCACAAACAAGAATGTGGCCTTATGGCCCAGACTAGTGCAGGTCAGATGCTTCTTCAGTCCTCTGCTGGGTCTGATTCAAGAGGCCCCATAGACAGAAATGCTGGCAGCCAACTCACTGTAACTCTAGCCCGGACAATTGTTCTGAAATGTTTTTTTCTAAATATCTGTCCTAGCAAGCCATGGACTAGTTGGATGGGAAAACTTTCAATGATAATTTACCCTATTTTTAACACTATGAGCTTGGCTGAATACAATTAATTGTGCTATATACCCCTTTTCTGCATTTTCCAGCTCTTCATGGGTATCCTTTTACCCCCAGGTTACTTGATTAAACTCAAGGTTCCAAGGGGCACAGCAGCAGCTGCAGGCTGACAGTTCCCTGCAGTCAGACTGAAAGGTGGAATACTGCCAACAAAAATCTGCTACTTTAGTTTATTGGTAACAGAAAGTCCATCCTGGGCTGTTCCAGTGCTGGGTTAAGAGTCACCTGAAAATTTTACCTCAGGGTTGGAGAGCTGCTTTAGCTTAGGAGGACATTCTAAAGGAACACAAAATTGACAAGCTGGTGCTAATAAACAGACTCAGCTACTTCTTGTGGCAGGTTTCTCGCTCCCCGGGCTATGGTTGCCATAGGGCTAGTTTTAAGAATTAGAGCAGGCTGGATTGAGGGATTAGAGAATGACAGTAAAAAAGAAATCTTGTTGGATAGGGAATTGAAAAAATGAATTGGAGGTTGTTGTGCTAATGTGTTCGGTTCCATTTCTCCCTGCAGTTGATGGAACTTAAAGGAGTTTTATCCTCTCTAGGTTGCTTCTAATTTCTAAAAGGTAGCTCTTCATACTTAAAATAAGTATAATTCCTTAGATGTAACTTTTTCATAGGCATGCCAGAATTGTATTCCTTGCATTGTTTGTGTAATTTAGACTTGCACTTATAAACGCAATATCATGTAATTAGATTACTAATTTACATTACTAATGTAAACAAGTATTAAGGTCTGGCAGGTCTGGTTATTGTTATAGTGCACAGATTAGTTTTGTTGGCTTTGTGTGCTTGCATAGTTAACTTTATAGCAAAGAATAATGACTATACTAACTTGGAAAGATCAGATTAAGGTGGCAGAATGAGAAGGAGACTGGGTCATGTTAACTATTGTTAGACCTCTATTGGTCAGTCCAACCTTAAAGAAAGCTGGGGTCCAATGAGGAATGCTTGAGGGCATGGGATAAAAAAGAAAGTAAAAAAAACCAGGAGAGAGAGCCTGCAAGTGTCTTGAAATATTCTTCTCTTCTAATTCAAAAACTGAGGTGTATTTTCTCAGTGTTCCACTTAGAAAACATTCACGTCTGAGAGAATACCTGTCAGCTGTTGTATACAGTGTCTGCTGGTGAATTTAGTAAATTGCCTGTTATTCCTTGTAGTTGGTCCAGTGTCAATGGAAATACTGGTGTGGAAATTAATGTTATTGTTCAATTAACTAAGCATAATGTTAAAAGTTAGGCCCAGTACATAGGCCTCCATTAACAGGGTTTCAAAATATGTTTGCTTTGATGGCTTTTCCCTCCCTTGCAAACATTTACTTAGTGGCATCTGTTGACTGTTATGTAATATTTGCTCTAATATGTAGGTGCAAGGCAGCTGTAAACATTTTATCCTCCCTTCAGTGGATCATCAGCATGACTCTTGTTTTTATATTTTATGTATATACATATATATATATATAAAATATATATTAACAGATAGCTTTTGAAAGGTTTTTGCTCTGAACTAAGAACTAATTTATGTGAAGGCCAAAACTTGGCTCTCCAATACCAAAACAAGAGAAAACTACAATTTAAAAACCTAATTGCCTACACTTTCTGACTGTTTTGTATAGATCATTAGGTTTCCCTGCAATTCCCCTCACTAAAATACAGCAAATACTTTTATTTCATTTATTATCTCAATTGACTTTTAAGCACTAGTGGGATTACAGAAGCTTTTTGCAGTGCTTTGCGTAGAGGAGTGAGGGAAGGTCTATTGCGGAAGTGTTTCTCCTTTGTCAAACAATTTATTAAATATAGTATTTCAAGACACGTTTCACCATCTTTTCTAGTTATTCCAGCTTGGAATGTCTTTAGTGTCTCAGACTTTTGTTGGTTGTGTAATATGACAGGCAGGACAGGAGATTACTGGCATGTCAGTTATGCTGCTTGGATGGGGCAGGATCATGAATGATTCCAGGCACGGTGAGAACTCCCTCCCCCGCAGAAACACACCTGTTCCAAAACTTCCATGGCGTCTGTTTCGTAGTTTATGGATTTGTTGAGGTTTTTCAAAAATCCTTTATAAACATGACTCCTCTGGTATCTCTAAGGTGAGGATATAGGAGCTTCTGAAACACTCAGAAAGAACGTAGGAGAAAATGAAAGCCTTTTCTCTTGTTGCTAGCTGTTAGTCTTTATTATGTCTAAGGTGCTTATCTTTCTAAGCACAAGGATCAGCAGCAAAATCCTGAAAATTAATATCAGGAGGTCTTCAGCATTTATACTGAAAGAGATTGTAAATTTAATGTTTGAAGATCTGTCTTGGCAATGTTTTGGTAAAGTTCCTGGAGCTCCAAAGTGTGCCTGAGGGGTTCTGTCTGGAGAAGAGTTCAGCCTAAGCAGATGTATCCCTGTCCTAGTGCATAGATAGTATGGGTGGGTGGGTTTCAATTTATACATGAAGCGAACATGGAAAAAGTTATTGCAATGCTTCCACACATCCTTCGTCAGAGGCAATTTTTTGGATACCATTAACTAACAGTGTTGCCATTAAAGAGGGACTGTAAAATTATCTATTTTATCACTTGGTAGACTCTCCTGAGGACATTAAATTGTATCTTCATGGAAACTTGTGTACTGCAAAATATTTTTTCCTAATAGAACAATAGTTGTTTAGACTTAACCTCAGTATAGTTGTTGTTCTTCTAACAGAGTAGTAGAAGCAAAATGTTGTTATTCAGCTGCCAACTGACTTGGCATTTGCACTCATGTTTGAAGCTAACTGCTCTTGCTAAACTAGATTGAAAAATGGAGAAAGACATCAGATTTTCTACATTTTTGCATACTAAACCCAGACATATCTGTAAGAGTGATTTTTTATTGTTACAGTAAGTCTTACTTATCTTTAAAGGCAAGATACTTTTGCAGTAAAAAAATGTAGCAAATGAACATTTTTTTACCAATAAGGTATAAAGATTTATTAGAGAGAGATTTCTAAACAAGTATGGTCTTGGGGAAGTACTGGGAGAGAGAAAATTAATTCCATCCGTTCATTTCTATGACAGTCGCCTTGCTGCACACTCTAAAAAACAGTAAGGTAAACAGCTTAGCAAGAAACAAACCTCCTCAAATATTTTCAGCTAAAAAACTATGATTTTTTTTTCTTGAAATAGCCTGAAATTTTAAATTTGGAAGGGTTTCCCTTGAAATCAGGTAGCGCTAGTTGAAGTGAATAATTCAGTCAGTGTATAGAAAAATATTGTAGTTATTCAGAAGCAGTGCCTAGAAACTTTTAACTTTAAAGTTTTCTATATGGCCTAATGCAATTGGTAGCAATAGACATATAGGATTTAAATCTGCTAAAAAAATTCTGAAACCAGACTATTAATAGCTAAACTAAATGGGAGTAGTTAAAGTAAATGTGGGATTGTGTCAGGAAGAGAAATCTTCTTCTATGTCCATTTAATTGTCATGCCGTATTTGTTGAATTTACTTAATGCTTCCATGTGACTTCCCTGACCACACATCATGAAGCCCTCTTAAGCCATTAAGCCCCTCTTCAACAAAAACAGTTAAGTAGTTCATATCTGTGTCTCCACAGCTTGTGCAGTTTAGCTTGAAGTGCATGAAAGGAGTATTAGGGAAGTGTGCAGTACATATATAGAGCTGTTTTTCTCTTTGGCTCACACTGTTTCAGATACACAGATAATAATTTGATAGAAGATATGAATACTTTAGAACATTAGAGCCTGATAAAAAGCTTGAAGTTTTCCTCTGATAATATCAGAAGTTGGTATCATCAGGCTTTTAGTATCCATTTAATCTCTCACAGAAAAAGTTATTTTCATGAAGGCACCTCAAATGAGCATAATGTTCTATGCTACAGTTATCAGTACTAATATTGATAAATCTGATATGTTAATATATTGTCTGCTGTAATCTTTTAAACTCCTGCTGTGTGGCAGAATCGGTTTCCTCGTGCCTGTTTGCTGTGGAGAACCGCTGTGCTTCACTGGGAATAGTTGAGGGCAGCAGCCCTGGCTCTGTGTTCCCCACCCTGCCCTGGATTGTAGAGCAGGTCTCATTTCTGCCAGGCTGGGCAGCGAGAGGTGGCAGCTGCAGCTCCTGCTGGCAGAGCAGCATGGGACAGGCACCCCGGGCAATGCCCAAGAATGGCCGTACCGAAAGGTGGCTCAGAGACTGGGCATCATCTGCATTGGGCCCTGCGTTACCAGCCTCTTGCACGGAGGAAGCAATTGTTTTTCAGTATTTTAAGAATATTGTTGCTTTAAAAATAAATCTAGACTCAACAGCGTGGTTGATACATGGATGTTGGTTGCATTTTCCCTGACTGAAAAAATGTGTTGCGCAAAGTATAAGTTGCAGCCAAGTTCTATTTCAAAGTGAAATGTACAGCTTCAGTGACAGTTCTGCAAAGATCAGTAATTTGTGTAGTCTTTCTATCCTTTATACAGGCAACACTTAATGAAGTACACACATCAGTAATGTCCATCCTGCAGAGAAATGAACTGTGAAAAAATTTAAGCAAACATGTTCCAACTGTTCATACAAAGGACTGCACAAGTCACACATTGTATTTCCACAAAGCTTTCCCCACAATTTGCTGCTGCTCAGCATGTACTTCACTTAGCTTCCTACAATTAAAATTTGCAAACAAAAAAGCTTTCTAGTGCTAACAGACTCATATGCTTTCCCAGTAACTTGGAGACACGTGTTTCAGGAATGGCTGGGTACACCACGCCAATATAATATAAAGGCAATGTCAATCACCTTCTCTCACTTTTTAATAGCTCCCCTCCATGATTCTCATTCTCTGTCACTAGAAACTAAAGATTAAAAGAACTTTACTATATTTCAAGTACAGTTTAATCCATTGAGATGGATCTCCTTCACAGCAATGGAGTGCTTATCATTCAGCATTTACAGAGGGACTACAGGGCTTACCAGGATTTCCTTAATTTTATGTCACATGTTGGTGATCCCCGGAATATATTTTCAATTTATTTTCCTCTTTGGTTTCAGCTCAACCAAGGGGTTGGTACTAAAATGATATGGGTAGCAGTCATTGGTGATTGGTTCAACCTCATATTTAAATGGTAAGAAGTTGGATTTGTTTTAAAATTTGGTATTTTTAATAATAGTAGCTATATCTACCTCGGGTTTAGAAGACTCTCTGTGAATAATGTAGATAGTAGATTTTCCCTGGTAATTATAAAATAGAAATTCACAATGAAGATATTTAAGATATGTGTGAAATAGTATTGTAATAAGATGTGAAGAACCTGTAGAACTATTATAGAAGAGCTTTGGAAATATAACTCTTCGTATTCTGTGTAAGATTATTTATCATGCTTTGCTGAGGCCTTCTTACATAAAAATCTTTTCATGGAATTTCTGCTTCATTTTATTTTATTTTATTTTTTGTCAGGATTTTATTTGGCCATCGTCCTTACTGGTGGGTACAGGAAACAATGATTTATCCTAACCAGTCAAGCCCATGCCTTGAACAGTTTCCTATAACATGTGAAACTGGACCAGGTAAGAAATGTTGGAGATTACCTTGGTGTATTTGATAGGGATAGCAGCTTCAAGGGGGAGAGAATGGGGCTTAGGAAGGTCTTACCTGATACACAAATCTCAGAGCTCATGTATAAAATAATACAAAGAAACTGGTAGAGGAAAAGGAAGAAAGACAATAGCTATTTGCTGTATAACAAGAATATTTCCTTCACTGCTTTTAAAAGATGCAAAGGAGGAGGACTTGCTTTAAAAATAACTACTACTAGAATGAGTGGGCATATTTTCACAAAACTTGTGAAAGACATTGTTTAATGTGTTCCAAGACAGAGCCTGAGGCTACTGAGTTTGAGGGCTTGTTCACTGTTGCAAGAAATATTCAAACCCTAAAAACTAAGTAGGTGGTTCAGTGTAAATAACAACAGTCTCAGCAATTCAGTACACAATGTATGACAAGTGGAAAAGAACCAGAACAAAGACACTGGCACTGAATGTGTGTGGGGGAGTATGTGTAGAAATATATGGGGGAAATTATTTTTGAAATGTGCTTTTCAGTATATTTTCACTTTTTATGTCTCATTGTCTTCTCTGTGGAAATCAAATGCTGATTTGCTGATTGAGGCTAAATGAACTTGTGCAACCCTAATATATGCAAAAAGATGAACTTGCTTTGAGCTCACTGAATTTAGTTTAATTTGTTGTGCAAGAAAATACTGACTGCAGAAATGATGTGCTTTACATCTTGTTGATACCACTGAAAGTTTTTAAGCAGTTTGCATAGCTGTATTTTGTTAACAATAACCTGCATTTAATCCCATTTTAACTGTAAACAAGAAGCTTAGGCCCTTGTAAGAGATGGGGTTTAGTAATGCCTGGTCTTTATGTGATCTGCAGTCTCTTTCAAGTTAATTCATTTGGGACCTAACATAAAGTATTCAAGTCCTTCAGATCTTATCAAAAGCCTTCAGAACTGATCCCATTTAGTGCTATGTAGATCTGAGCCCTGGCTCAGGAGACAGTCAGTGTGTTTCATTTTGAATCGTTGAACCAGAAGGCATTTCTTCTTGTTACTGTCTTTCTGAAAGGTCATTTCTATTTCTGTCCAGTGGGTACAACTGTCATATTGATTCCTTCTTTGCACCTTTAATGACCACTTTTTTTTTCTCACATCCAGACTTATACTGGGCCATTAAAACTGTCACTGACCTGTTTGTCATTAGCAAGAGGAGGTGCAGTCAGCACAGCTGTTACATGCACAAAATCATTGTGTGAGCTTACATGGTACTTCACACACTTCTAAAATAGCAATTTATATTTAAAGATTAGAGAAGCAGCCACAGTCATGAGAAAAGCAGATCCAAATACTGCTAGGATAGCCTGAACCCCAAATTCCACATCTCAGCAAAAGAGAAAGCTGAGGGAGCTGTTCATATGACTACATGGCAAAGAGTTTAGGACCTGAATTTGGTTTGTACTTCTGGAATTAACTGAACTAAAACTTTGCAGCCATTTTTTTCTCGTATTTGTAAAACTTAAACCTTCAGAACATAAAACTTAAGGTGGAATTTATGCTGTTTCAAGTAAGTAATTTGCAGATGAGCTATGAAGTATTATTCCTAGATGACATTTTCCTAGATAACAACAAAGAGAAGCTTTTCCACTGCTGACATACAATGTTCCTGTTTCCTCATCAGTGACATTTGTTCCATTGTGAGGTTCAGGAGTGCACATCTGTTAGGAAATTAACAAAAGAGCTGGTAAGAGTGACTCTAAATGTACTGCCAAGCAGAAGAGCAAAAATTAATGCAAGTAGTCAGAAATCATTGTGCTTATTCTGCCTAGATATTTCTGCTTTGCTACTTCACTGAAATAGTGTCTACACACTACTAGATAGTGCTGGTTCATAACATATTCTTAAGCCAAAATTATTTCTTCTGACAGTGAAATAAAGCTGTCCCTTCTCTTTTGTCTCCACAGAAAGCCAAGATGTAAAGGTCCTAGATTTACAGATTCCAATGATCTAATTTTCTGTTTCCCCATTTTGATTTGTTGAATGTAAATCTGAATGTGAACATGAGAAAGGAAGTGACTAAGTAATTTTAGGAATAATTTCCCTTGCATCATGCCAGCATACCTTGTTTTTTGGTGATTTTCACAGTTGTAGGAACTTCTCTATGGCGTCATATTGCTTTCAGTAAAATTAAAATTTTACTCTTGAAATTAAAAGAAATTACACACATATTATTATAACCTGGACCAAAAAGAAATCGCTGTTCTCTATATGAGAGAGTGTTCCCTGTTATAGACTACTGTGTGCTGTACCTGTGGGTACAGCAATTAGAGCATCATTTCATGTGCCCGTTTCATTGACAATCTGCTTTTAATCTGGTTAGTATTGAACAGCACCTTAAAATTTATAAAATTAATCAAAGTAAAGCATAAAGACACAGTTTTTCTGTGCTTCGGATAAGTTTCTAAAGTATAACAAAACTACCCAAAATGTTAATTACCTGGATTATAACATTGCTTATGAGATGCAGCTCACAATTGTTAACACCATGGTAATTGCAGAAGCAGATAAAAGGCAGCTTGGAAGAGATAAATTTCTGTTGCTCCTGTTAATTATGGGGAGGCTCATTCAAAGCTTTTCTTATGTGATCCTCATACATGAGTTCTACATTCCGTGCTACAGCTCTAAGACAGCCGTAGATGCTTTTTTAAGTTTTTAAATACAAGTAATGGGAAAATACTATGTTTTCCTATCAAGATTCCACCTCACACCAATATAAAATGATTAAGCTGTTACCTTTTTGATTTCAGATAAGTATTATGGATTCCCTATAGATGAACCTTCTGAAAAATTCATATGGCAAAAATTAACTTCTGAGAAGCAGTTCACACTTTCAGCCTTTTTTAGCCATTTCTCTTCTAAATTATTAGGTGCCTAAGTAACTGCCGGTAGACATTTTCTGTATGACAGATGTCACTGTCTTCATTCTTGAGCTGAACATTTCCCCTTTTGTTTTTGCTAGGAAGCCCATCTGGCCATGCCATGGGATCATCCTGCGTCTGGTATGTAATGGTCACAGCAGCACTCAGCTACACAGTTAGATGGAAAGATAAATCAGCTGTTACCCTCCACAGGTCAGTGTCTTACCATGATTCCAGCTCATTATATTCAGATATTTCTTTATATACATATTATGTTTTTAATGGACTTTATTTAAACAAATATTCACATTTTGGTCTATTTTGTAAAAAACCCAACAACCCTTTATTATGATCTACTTCAGCTGAAGAAAAAGTATGTTAAGAAGATTTATCTATTTGTATAGGCTGGTATTTATCAACTTACAGACATTGCATACAATACCTCTGAATCCCTCCTAAACCTTAAGTGCTGAAAATTTTTAACTCCGTAATTGTCACTATGTATTGGATTTTTTTGGTTAGTACATAAATTTACTGCTTCGATGGTCATCCTTTGCCCATTTTAAAGCAAGTGCTCATAATGTTGACAAATTTAACTCTAATGTGTTGCTGTTCAGCTTTGTGGGAAAGTCCTGCAATTGCTTTGGTGGCTGTTCTTTCTAAGGCTGGCAAGGTGGTTTTCACACAGTGTAAATTTTGTCATGAAATAATTGAGCTTTTACATATATGACTTCATGATAAGAGATATATTTAAGGTATTAGTCCTAATTTGATCTGCCATTGATGACTTTCGCCACTTAAACCACAGGGGTGTCTTAGACCTGAAACATCTGAGATCTGTTCGTGTAACCACTCTTGATAATGTTTTATTACTGATATCTAGTTTTTAATCATCAGATTCTAAACTGCTCTACTTAGTAAACCTCCGCTGGAGAAAACATGAGCCTTACGTGATGGGGCTTGGGGTAAATAAGTCGATGAAATATCTTGTATTTATTTTTAAGCATCTTCCTTTTCCCTTTTAGACTAACATGGTCATTCCTCTGGAGTATTTTTTGGATTATCCAGATCAGTGTGTGCATCTCAAGAGTATTCATAGCAACACATTTCCCTCATCAAGTTGTTCTTGGAGTATTTGCTGGTAATGCTACTATTTTTTCTTTTTAACCTATATGCAAAATTTTTTAAAAAATGAGGGAAGCCAAGAAATTTTTAGTAGTTGGACTCATCTTGCAGCCCCAGTGGTGCTCTCCACTCTCTTGAAAATCAGGAATTTGATAATAGTTTGAAGGTAAAATTTGCGAGGTAGAATGCCTATGTAATTTACAATGAAGGGAGTGAGCCCTTGCCCACTTGCAAGTTGATGCTGACTGCACTGTGTCCACACTGCCTCAGAGAGCTCTGACTGCTTTGTACTGGCTGCATCTGATCTTTAACTGTGCTACCTGCATGGAAGAGATCAGAGAGGAAGTTGCTCCTACCTGGCTATGACCTTTCCTCTCAGGAGGAAGTAATTTGGGTCACTTCAAATGGTGTCCAGGTGTTAAATAGCATGTGTGCAATGTGGACAAACACAGAGACCTGTGGCAAAATAGAAAATAAAAAAAAGTCAGTAGTAGGACTAACTCCCCTGGGTGATTTAAGATGAAAAAGTACACTTTTGAGAGTTGCTTAAGCATATTATAAATTGGTATTCAGGGAGTACAAACTATGAGCAATATCACTGGTATCTATCTGATTTTAAGGAGAGTGACCAGTACATTGAGCAGGGGCTTCGTGCTCATGTTCTCTTTCATGGATGCAGTGCAGCCTGGGCAGCCCTGGCTAACAGCTTTCCCTCTTCACAACCAGGATAAAATGAGTACAAGAGAAGATAAGTGTGTTCTGTGTCTTTTTCTTCAACACTCAAAGCCTGTGTGGGAACTGGTGTTGAATTCTGCATTGCTGGAGCCAGTCTTTGAGTGAGGGAGTCTTTTGGAAAAGGAATGTTCCAGTTTACATCTAATGTTTAATAGGTTGTCATCTGGGAGATGCAGTCAGGCCTTAAGGTATGCCTCATATCAAATCCATGTAGTGCTTGGTATTTAATATTTTTTTTTCCAAAGTTGCAGTTTTGAGTGGGAGGAAAGGTCTTGTAATGTACTGCAAAAGTGGTAAATTTTGTGTGTGTGTCTATATATATAGACACACAATAGGTGTTTTATTACATAGATATATTCTTCTGTCTTCAAAAGTCAAATTCTACAGGGACGTTGTAGAAAATGCTTCTTCAAAGTACAAGTGTGTAGTTCCCTGTAACACTGAGTTTCTAATCCACAGGCATTCTTGTGGCCGAAGCATTTGAGCACACCTCTGCTATTCAGACAGCAAGCTTGAGAATGTACATCAAGACAAACTTGTTTCTTTTCATCTTTGCCCTTGGCTTTTATCTATCCCTCAAGCTTCTTGATATTGACTTGCTATGGTCAGTTCCAAAGGCCAAGAAGTGGTGTGCCAACCCAGACTGGATAAACATTGACACAACTCCGTTTGCTGGACTGGTGAGGAACTTAGGTGCACTCTTTGGTTTAGGTCTTGGAATTAATTCTGAAATGTTCATCACGAGCTGCAAAGGTAAAAACAGCTGCAAGATAAGTTTCCGCATATTGTGTATAGCTGCTTCTTTAGCTACACTGCAGCTGTATAATTTTGTTAAGATACCTACTCATACTGAGTATTTGTTCTACATTCTCTCTTTTTGTAAGAGTGCAGCTATGCCTCTGACTGTAGTTGCCTTGGTTCCGTACTGTGTCCACTCGTTAATGAGGACATCTGAAAAGAAACTTAATTAGGTAAAGTTTCAAAATGGTTAGCAATGTGGGGATGGATGTGAACTGTTGAAGAACCCTCTGCAAAGGCAGTTTTTCAAATTCATTTAAACCAAGGGGATGCCACTGCATCTCTGATGTACTCCTGGTAAGTAACCAGTACATCTAAAATCAGTACACTCAAGAATGACTTTGACAGCTCAGAAATATTAGCTGCTGATTTTATTCCTAGAAATATTGCAAGCGCACTGCAGTATGGTTAGAAATGGCCCAATACTCTGGGTCATAGCGAAGTTTTAAAGTATAATCAAACATCTTTATTTAGCTATATGGTGGTTTTTTAGTTCTGTCCATCTCTAGCTAGATAATGCTTTAAGCACCAGTTGTACATAGTGGTACTCGATATTTCATTTTTTATATATAGATACTGTGTGTTAAACTGCTACATAATGGTGTGACAGTATCACACCACCCAGGACTGTACAGCTGTACCCAGGCACTGTGAAAAAGGCCAGCATCGTGGTAAACAAGGCTTTAGATTTAATTTATTGAGCTTCCTGAGCAAACCAGCTTCTGATTAAGTCAGATGAGAAAAAAAAGTTTATTTCCATTGGACTCTGTAGAATATATTTTTGCATTACTGTGTGGTTTTTGTAATTTTTACTTTTTGAAAGTGGTCACAGGAATCATGAATTTTACAGATCGCACCTTTTATAGGGAAAATGCATAAATATGATGTAAAAAATCTTTGGGTTCTATACATCTATACAGAGCAACAAATGAAAGAAGTTGTCAGTAGTGAAATTATCTCAGTGTATGACCTCAAGAATATTGTTCATGCTCCTGTATTGCAAATGTAATTCTCTGCTAATTCTCTCAGATCAACAATAACAAGCTTGAATCACTGTTAGTAGTTGTATAAATCATGAAAATATGGTTGCAGACTGTCACTTCAAGTTTATATTCTTGTTAGCTTTGTTCAACTAAGCGCACAAGTAACTAGTATGTTGAATATATGTTTGCTATATAAAGGATGTTTTAAGTAGGCAAAGGGGGGTACTTTCCATTTTATTCATTATTTGGCATCTGTTGTTGTATATTCCCCTCAGTGCACAATCTTTAAACAATATTTTGCTGATACCATCCCATAATACTCAATATATAAGATATATATATATATATAGCCTTAGTATGCAAGGCTATAATATGGGTAATGAGGCTGCATATCTGAAAGCAATAAGGCTTACAAGATGTAAACATGATATTGCTTCTAGACTTCCAGTTAGGTCAGAGATAATTGAAAGAATCATGTTTAATTGGGTAAACGAGGTCAATAGTTTGGTGTTGGCCTTTGGGAATGAACAAGATACAAATTACAGAAGAAAATCTGAAACAGGCATCCTGAATTAAGAGCCTAGTAACACTACCATGACTTAAGAAAATGAGTCACCTGCCCTTAACAGTCTTCTTCGTGCATCTCCTCATATCTTCTCTAATGGTTCTCTGAACTTTTTTCCCACAGCAGCTGACCTGAAACCACTCTTTTGTATAATTGTGACTCCTTAAGCAAAATTACTAAGTTAAAGGGACTAGACACAAACAATGAAGAACAAAGACAGCCTATGACAAAGATTTCACCTGCGTTCAAGTAGCTGTGTGCTTTGTTATTCCCCACCAGTGAGATGACCTACAGAGGCATTGCAGAACAGTAGCAGGTTGATGGAGTTGTTCTGGTCCTGGCTCCTCCAAGCCAGCAGTAGGGGATTCTTTGTGCACAGCTGTCCAAGGTTCTCACAGCAGCATTTGGATTTAGTGGCAATTTTAAGCTGGGAGTTATGGGTAGAAATCACATTTCTAGGCTTGTAATCACATGAGAGTCTGTGTTTCTCAACACCAACAAAGAATCTGTGGTTCTTCTGTTGGGGTTGACACAACCATAAACCTAGAATAACTGGAGTTCTGCAGTATACTTCCAAGCTCTGTGCAGACACATAGGAAGATATGGGCTCTCACCCACTTTTGTGGAGTGTCCTATAAATTCATTCTGTAATTTCCATGCTTCAGGGAAAAGGGCACAGAACATCTTCCTGCCTGAACCACCTCTAAATTTTTCTTCAACTATTAAAACATAACTAAATCAGAGCATGGCGGGAAACCTGAATAAATTTAGTGTAATTTTACTAGTAACTTCAGAAATTAACTAATTGATAATGCAATGGCTGTAAGACACAGCTGAGCAACTGAGGGTGTTGTGCTATGGAGATTTCTGTAACTGCTTGAAGAATCTCCAAAAGGGCTCCCAAATCTTCCAACAGAGTTAGCCTTTTCCAGAGTGGTGAGATAGAAAAGTGTCAAGATATAATCTTGATATTTTGATAGAATTAGAATTGAATTGGAGAGGAGCTGGGCATGTAGTTTTTGTAGTGAAATAAACCTGTATGTCCCTTACTTGGGCTTCAGCAAATTTATTGCAGTTGAAAATTACAGTTCAGACACTATTTAAATAGACTGTGTGACCTTACTAAATTGTGAAACATTTGAGCTGTAATTTCATCAGGTCTTTGCAGCTGTTTAGATTGTTAATATTTGGAACAGATACAGCACATATACACTTGTAGGATGAGCTAATGACTCAGCTTAGTTTGGGCCACAAACCTTTTGAATTAAGATTTTCCTATGTAATAAAGAGGGTGGAAAGTGTGTGACTGATCCCCTTTCTCCCACTAGTAGGATCCCAGGAGAAATTTTACCTTTTATTCTTGACTTAGATATGCCCAAATAATTCTTAACTTAGAGATGCCCACAATAGCATTGGGATAATGCCATTCCAAAAGTAATTCCACCTCTCTACAGAAAGATTCTCATGAGCCAGGTGGTTGTATGAAGTGAAGCTGTCCCTTGCTGTCCATACAAACTAGCTGACAAGTTGTCATTACATTCAGTTCACAACAGTCTAGCTACTATGCAGCTTTTCTTTTTATCCTCCCCATTTCCTGTTTAGCCTTCCTGGTGGAAGCACTCTGGGCCCAGACAAGTTGTTCCTACCCAGAGGAGTCTAGCTGGAGCAGGAGCTGTATTTGCAGAGCAGTTAATCAGGTGCTATCCCAAATCAGTATTGTGGTTATATCTGCCCAGAGAAATAGCACCTGCATGGACCATGAAGAGAGGCATACAGCAGGAGACACCAAATGACACCAGCTACTGTCAAGACTAATAACTCAGGTCTGGCTTGAAAGATGTAAGCAAATGACTTTGGAATGATTTGGGAATATTGTCACCAAGCCCCAGGGTTCGGACATTTTACTGGTGAGGCAGCTGCAGCAGCTAGACCAGTCCAGTCCAGCTCTGCACCAAGCATTCCATCAAGGCTTGCTGCTCATGCCCAGACACACCATGTGCCACCTGCAATTCAATCCGTTTGCCCAGGTACCAGAGGATTTTTCTAATCAATTGGTTGTCAACAGCACATAGGAACAAAGTGACAAGAGGTGGTATCTGAGAATGTGCAACTGTTTATGTACAGAGTGAGAGCATTCTGTTGGAGCAGCACCCAACATTTAGGTCTTAGTGTTTCCCAGCTGCCTGAAAAGAGGATGATGTTACATTGAAGAGCAGCAGCATTACCAGGGAGCTTGGGCCGTTGGCCCTGTGCTCCTGCAGGGAGACAGCAGGCTCCTCTGCAGGCAGGGGCTGGTGTCCTTGAGTTGGCCTTCTCAGCAGCTCTGTCCTGAACAGCAAACCCTTGTCACAGACATGATACTTGCTGTGGCTACTGCAAGATACTCATGTGCATAGCTGAATGGTAAGAGAAGAAATGCTAGAGCACAAGAGCCAGTAAAAAAATACAATTTATTGGTTATTTTGGGTCACAAAGTTACTGTCTTTTAGGAAAAAGAATTATGAAATAAGTATACACAGTCATTGTCCTTTTTAATGAAGAGTAGAGAAGGAATTTAAAGAATTCTTTTTCTATGGCCCTAAATAATATTAATTAAATATCATCTATGTATGTCTGCAGGTTATTGATAGTCACTCTGTCAGTAGTTTCAGTTCTGAGCCCTCAAACTGCTCATTGCTCTGAAATGTAAAAAGGCTAATAAGATTAAAGCAAATAATGCAGCTTTTTCTTTTACTTTTCAGTTAAGGTTTAAAATACAGACTTCCTTAGAGAAATAGCCATTTCAGTGCTGGCTGTGTGAGTTCAATAGGGTATGTGGCAGTGATTCTGTTAATGGAGTTGTATAAAAATTGAAATTGGGTTTTGCTGCCTAGAATTAAGGCATGTATCCTAATAAACATTTTACCGTTACAGCTCTATTTTAGTACTGCTGCTGTTGCAGTATTTCATAAGAAGTGGTGTGACTTCTTATAAAGTAAATGGAAACCTGCCTGCCCATTCCCCAACCCAGTCCAGGTGCAGATTTTAGGATATGGAGCATGACTTTCCCAGTTAATACTCTGTTGTTTAAAATCACTATTTAAGTACTGAAACTGTAACCTATACTTTCTTTCTATCTGCTTTTCTCCAAGATCCCAGTCACTAAAGGAAACAGTTCTGTTATGCTGCAGACAATAACCAATAAAATACTTCAGTGAAACTTGATCTGATAAACGGTGACAGATACAAGCTTCTCCCAAAAGAAACTCCTTCCTGACCTTTGTAATTTCCGAATATATTGTTGCTCTGTTTATCAACTATATTTAATACAAAGAGCTAATTATGCCTATTTTTTCCACCTTCACTTATAATTGTCTTACCTTCTTAAAAAAAAGAACATATCCATCACCATTTCAATAGAAGTAGTTTAAATAACTGATGATTAACCACAGAATTTTACATTCATTTAACCAAGGCATTTATTCCTATTCAGAAACCCTTTTGACAGCTAATCAGAGTGATGAGTATTAGCTGGAGAGTGGTGGGCTAGGAAATGATCCTCACCAGCTTCTGTTCCTTACCTTGGTTGCTTTCATTACTTTTGTGGAGCTGCCTTCTTTGTAAGTACTGACTGGTTTGTTGAAGGGGCACGGCTGTGTCAGTGCTGCAAGGGAAGCCCAGCCACCCCCAACAGCCCCACTGACATGTGTAGTACAGTGGGTGAAAGAGTGGGGCTTCTGCTGTAATTGTCTGCAGACCAAACCTTAGGACAGATTTGATCCCTTCGGATGTACAGCATCATAGGAGGGGTTCTTTTCATTCATTCAGCTTACCTACAGAAAGGGCCTTTTCCAGAACACCAGAAGCTTCCTTGATTGTTAGTTGAGACATGACAGGACCGTGCAGTCTGACTGCAGGTAGTGGCAACTCCCCAGATCACCAGAAAAGATCAGTTTCAGGCTTTTTTCCCTTATCAGTGGGCTAAGCTACTTCCTGAATGCATCAGCCTGTACTTAGTGCCTTGCAGCTGCTGGACAAGTGTGCTTGGTGCAGACAGCAACATACATTCAGGGTTCCACAGATCTCACTGTATTGTAGAGCACTTGCTCTGTAGCACAACAGAGCACCAACATACATATACCTACCACAAAGTATTTGCTTACAGAAATCTTTCAAATTTGGAATCACAGTAATTCAGCTAATTGGGGCTCCAGTAGTAACAAGCTTCCAGTAGGCTCCTTCCATGGCCATCAGTTCATCATGAGTGCCCCTTTCAATGATGAGTCCTTGTGACATCACAGCGATGATGTCGGCGTTCTGGATGGTGGACAAGCGGTGGGCGATGACGATGCAGGTGCGCCCTTCTCTGGCTTTGTCCAGTGCTGCCTGCACAGTCTAAAGGCAGCAGACAAAGTGTCAGAATAAAAATGTGCAAACTGAACAGGGATCAGAGCTGGAGGAACCAAATTGCTTCAGATTAATTTACTGTATTGTGCAACACTTGTAAAAAGGGACAAAGAGACTAAAGCAGAGGTTCTGATATTGATGGGCTTAGCTAGGTCATGACCTCTGTTTACCAGCAGTACAAACATGAGACAGCTAAACAGAGACAGAGGTAGAAATTAAGCCTTAACTCTGCTGACATGCTAAATGTCAACTGAATGCTTGGAAATCCAGGCAATTCAGACATTTCTGGAAAAGTGCTGCCTCTCATAGATAGTTTAAGAGCAGTTAGGGCTGGCTGCTTTTTCTTACAGCTGTACTCCTGCACTTCTTGGAAAGATCATTAAAGGTGAAAATGCTGAATTCACAATGTGGAATAATGTGCAATCATGTAGTGGACTCTGTTGGCATACCTATAGAACAGAAGATGTATGTTGTAGGCCACTGTGTTACCTTTCCCTTGTTGATTATCCCTGCATATTTACCTTTTCACTTTCCGTGTCTAAGGCAGACGTTGCTTCATCCAGTAATAAAATTTTAGGATCTCGTATGATGGCCCTGGCTATGGCAATGCGCTGCTTTTGCCCACGAGAGAGCTGGGATCCCTGAGCTCCAACATTAGTTTCATATTTCTGAAAAATATACAAAAGGAGTCTTGTATTCAGTGTAAGTTAACATACGAGTACACAGCCTAAAGAAGAGTGGGAGAGAGGCAAGAAAGCTGACCACTGCTGACCACTTGCAGAACCTGGGAAGGCAGAAACAACGTTCAGCAGTAAATGTGTTGGGGGTGACGTTTCCAAGCTGTGCTTTGTCTGCACATGGCCCTGGGGCCCAGGCACCACAATGATGAGCCTAGAAGGAAAATGTGATAGCAAGATTTTGGGGGATTTGTCTGAGGCAAAAAGAATTCTCCCTGCCCTAGATTTGGGAGAAGAGGCTAAAAGTGATTTAAAGGCTTTCTAGAAAAGTGCTTTGTCTGGGTGCCTAAATTGTATCCATACCTTATGTGTTCTTTTGTATTTATATTTTTTCTGTGCATTTAAATACTTCTTAAGTGTACATAAGCACTCCAGCTTCAAATATTTTTGTCTAAGTATCATGTCCTACTCACAAGGCAAATCTCCCATAGCTGGGAACAGGATTTATGTATTTGCCTACTGTGCAAGAATTCAGTAGTAACTCACACCCAGACTCTAAGGAGCACAACAAATGGTCACAGCACCCTCTTTGCTCCCACTGTCACAGCTTTAAAAGGTCTTTAAAGGTGCATGCGTGTGGCAACTTTAACTGGTTTCAGAGCAACTCCTGCTGCAATGAACACTGAGCAGCCAAGGCCTCACAGGTACTTACGTTAGGCAGAGACATGACAAAATCATGCAGCTGAGCCTTCTGGGCTGCTTCTATGACTTTTTCCATCGTCGCCTCTTTTGTATTACTGCCATATTTGATATTATCAGCAATGCTGCAGTCAAATAACACAGGCTCCTGTGACACTATTCCAATTTTTGATCTAAGAAACTGCACATTTACATTCTTAGAATCATGTCCATCTATTAACTACGACGAAATGGGAGAAAAGAGATATTACAAAACTGCAACATCCAAATAGTTTATAGCAAAACTAAATTATTTGACCATATCATTAAAACACAAACGCAACTGATTTAAAGTGATTGGTTGAATTGCTTATCTCTGATTCCTTTGTGCATGATGTGTATTTTGTGGTATGGCTTTGATCCACACCACAAAATACACTCGACCACTTGCTCAACAGAAGTCCTAGTGAACTATTTAATAGCTTAAGGTTTATTGCCTTCCTGACATAGTGATCACCACACAGATTTTTTCCGGAGAAAGAGAAATTAATCTAGATGGGTAAGTATTTACATTAGGAAAACATAAAAGCTTTTTAAGCTGTCAGTAATTGAATAACTGGAAGTTAAATGCAGACAAGTTCCAGGGTCTTTGTTGCTCTATTCAGACTTGATTTTGCTTGTGCTTTCACAATGTACAGCGCACATTTGTATGTTTCATATAGAAGCTACCAAGGCAGTTCTCTGATCTTGTCTGAATATGTCTGAATAATACTTGGGAACTGTCCAAATAGTCTACATCTGTCCTTTCAAGAAGGAGATGGAGCCTCAAACTGCACATGTGTGAGCCACTGCTAGGCTGCACAGTAGGACACAGGCAGAAGGTCCTTGGAGCATTGCTGAAAACCAGAGCACAGAAACCACATTTTCTTTGCTTACCACACTTCCTTTCTCAGGGTCATAGAAACGCTCCAGAAGTTGGACACTGGTGCTCTTACCACAGCCACTACTTCCAACAAATGCCAAAGTCTGTCCTGGCTTAACAGATATAGAGAGTCCTTTCAGGACCTGAATATCAGGCCGAGAAGGGTATGTGAATTTACAGTTAAGAAATTCAATGCTTCCCTTGAAATCATCCTGGTGAAAAAAAAAAGGAGAAAGATGTTACAGTGAGGTTGAGCTCAAGTCTGAATTGTAGAGTAAAAGACATCTCTTCCTCAGATCCATTCTTGCATCTTTTGCTTAAAATATGACATTTGTATTTACGAAATTATCTCAGGAGAAGGGAAAATACCATACTGAAGTAGCTGTCCTAGAGGTGAAACTATTAATCATAACACTATTTCTCCACTTACACTTCCCTGCATGGTACTGTTTAGAGGCATAAATTGGAAATGGCATTGCCTTGCAAATAGGCACATTTTTCATTTTAAGATAGACATTGTGTATAAAATAAGTAATTTCAATTTTTTCGGTCTGGCTTTTCAATTCACCAGAAACTGAGCATTTTCATTTTGTCTGACTCAACAATTCTTTGCCTCCTCATGAACACCCCCCACTAGTTTGACGTGAATGGAAAAGACTCCATTACAAACCAGCAATAGTCAGGTTTGTCATGAACTGTAAAGCAGGAAATAAGAGCTTGCTGTTCTGTGAGTCATCCAAATCACTTCCATTCCAATTTACAGGAGTTTTACACTGACTAATTCCTAATGGCCGACTTTATACTACTCTTTCTGTCTAGTTCAGAGCTTGCTTCCAAAAGAGCAAAGACAAATAAAAATTTTACAATCATCATAACTTTCTTGTAAAGCATTGATCCTCATTGACTCTTAAATCATTAGTGCAACATCCATGCCTGTAGTGAGCTGACTGACATCACAGATTATGCATCTCCACTCTTACCCATTTTTCCCCTTTTTCACTGTAAACACTGATTTTAGGAATCCGGTCAACCAGTTGAAAAAAGCGTGCAGCAGATATTTTGGCTTTGGCATAGTTTGGGGTATAGGAAGAAGCTCTTCCCAAAGCAGTTCCACTGGTGACAATAGCAGAGATCACCCTGTGGGGAAGGGAGACACGGTCATTCTTGGGAAACCATCAGGAAACAACACCACACTGAGTCCAGAACTTTTAAAGACCTGTTTGTGGCTCTGGGCAGGCTCTCACCTGAACACAAAGCTGTAATGGAGTCCTTCATTGTCAACAAGAAACCCCCCGTATCGGTAAGAGACGGAGTTGGCAATGAACACAATGCTCTGGGCAAAGCCAAAGCAGAGCCCATACACGTGTGCTTTTTTGATTGCAGCTCTGTAGGGCAGGTCCAGGTGCTTCTCAAAATTGTCAATAAACATTTTCTCTTTTCCTATCCCAGCTACTGTTCTGATGTTAGAGAGAGCTTCACTGGCAATCTGGAAGTGGAGGAAAAAAAAGGGTAGAAACAATTTTTACTTGGATAAGTAGATTGTGGTCTTACAAGAGCCTTATGCTTTCATGAACTCAGGATACTGATGCAATCTATAAATTCATTCAGACATGATATGGACTGGCCCAAACATCAGACAGCCTAAAGAGAACCCTTCCTACAAGCAATTACCTATTGACTTCCTTGAGAGCAATGCTCTGCCTGCTCTGCTGGAGCTGTTACTATAAGCATTCTTAGGGAATCAGGCACATACTCTCACTTGTGACGTATTTCACATGATGTGAATAAATGTGACACCCATAAAAGGAAAGATTGTTTTAGGAACTTCTTTGGTTGCATGGATTTATTAATTAAATATGTTTATTTCAATTGTTTTGTGTTTCTTTTAGCAATAGTCAGAGAAAGAGTTAAAGGTGTTAGCATGCCCATCTTCTGTTTCATAAATTGAATCCACTTGAATTAACTATGTTCCCTCACCTGTTCACCCTCTCTCCCTCTCTGATGTCCAAAAGGCTGATGAGGTGGAACATATAAATCTTCAGTACACAATTTCCAAGATTTTTACCTTTTGCATAGGTAAAGAGTAAGGAAACACTTGCCTACAGGACAATGCTACGCAGGAAATTATGACATAATCGCCACAGGAACTTGTGTAGAACTTTTATTAATTGTAGGCTTCATATTGTAATTTATTGCCAGTAAGAATTTGGGTTTCTGTCCCAAAAAAAAGAGTACCACAATTTCATCTACAGAAGTAAATTGATGGCTTGTTTGGTCCTAATTTCACCCTTTTAATCTCAAATAATTTTATTAAGGAATTGTTTTAAAATGCTGTAGTTTGCTTGGACTTTGATAGTATTCATAATGTAAGACGTTCCTTTGGGAAGCAAGTGTGGTAATATAGTTTATGAATGTTTTCAGCATGTAGGAAAACATCTGAATGTAGACAATCAGAAATCCAGTTTCAGGGGGTTTTTTTTCCAGCCAAAATTGAGAGTCAATGCCTTGCATTATCATTCAATGTGAAGGAGCAGATAATAGGTGCTGTGAATTGGATTGTGCAGACTTTTTCCATTTTTAGCATGGCTGATGAGCAGTCACTTTGGAAGAACTCGGTGTTTTTAGCATTCCAAAGCAGTGCTGGCAAATAAATTAGAAAATAACACTAGACACAATCAGTCATCACCAAACTGCTGAAGCATTGAGTGTCTTTTTCATTACAGCCTCTGGTTGTTCTTTTGAGTAAGAGCTGTTGCCTTGACTCATTAGCGAAGTTTCGCTCCTTGTCAAGAAGTATTTTAAGACTTTTGTAAATAATTAACCATTCTGGGTGCAGGGAATTGGTCAGGTCCTAATTCTTAAGATGGGAAGGGATAAGAACTTAATTCTTAAGCTGGTACGACCCATCAGAGGAAAAACTGTCCTCTCTAAAATCCACATACTGATGTGTGGTTCAGTGCCAGATTCTCAGGTGTGAGCACTTCTAGGTGAACAAGTATCACTTCTTTCTGAGAACAGCTTAATCACAGGGCATCAGTAAATGTGTGTTTAAATAAAATCCAACAAAGGCAAATTGGACTGCTGAGAGATCTGTGTCTACCGCTTCAGTCCAATAACTTTTGCAAGGTCAGTCACATTCCAAGCAGCAAGTGCTTTTGCAGTTAGGGAGTTCCCAATGCTGCTTCAATGGTTTAACAAGACGAAATACTGCAACTTATTCACAAAGCATTGCCAGTTTCATGACATTTGAAATACTGATGGTCCCTAAAGACTGATTTTTCATCTACCCGTGCCTGCAAATATAAATTAATCTTTAAACAGCATTACCCGTCCAGTAGCTTCCAGTGCTTTCTTGTCCTGCGAGGCAAATCCTGTCAGCATTTTACCCTGCACAGCTCCAGATAAAGCCAAAAATGGCAGGAAACACATTATTACCAAACTCAGTTTCCAGCTGAAGTAGAAGGCAATGATCATGGCCACCCCAATGTTAGTAAAGGAATTGACAATCATTCCTATCTGTGATCCAGTTGCCTTTGAAGAAAAGAAACAGATATGATTGATTTGTACTTCAAAAGCAAATTAAACAAATCTTCCTATAAAACTTCAGAAAACTGTAAATTAAAATAACATACGGCACTAACAGCTACTGACTGCACTGGAATTTAGCCAGTCTGGATCTACTGTTTACAATTAATTGGATCAAGAGGAGGACTGCAAATGTCCAATATTCCTTTGATCCACTTAATTTTCCATTGAGAAAGCAGATTGTTTCTACTGATTTTGAGAAAAATAATCTAACCATAAAAATCTGTTGCCTTGGTTCCCTGGAGAATCACTTATCTGAATTCATTGTTTAGCCTATACGTTTATCCATATAAATAATGATAAAAATAATCAACAGGACCATTTCATAATTTAGCTATTAACAACAAAGCCTCAGCTGTGCTAAACTTAGTAAGCAACAGCACTTAAAAGGGATGAAACAAAGTTTTATTTCTGCCTATCCCTTTATTAAGGGAAGAAATTAAATACAGCTTTGACATCATCTTTATTGAATGCATTTGTCTGCTCCTTATGTACTTCAACACTATGCTTTTTAATAGCCTTATTTACTCAAAAGTAATTTTCTTTCATAGCAGTAAACAGCACCCTAAATAGGAACTATATTGCCGTGTATTAGAATAAAAATGTACATTTGATATCCTTGATGATTTCCAGTCAAACTCATTTGCAGGTATGAACTTGGCAGCACAAAATGCTCATCATCTCCTCCTCCTCTGACCTGCAGCAAGGTCTGTGTCAGGCAGGGAAGGGTGTAGGGCACTGCTGCTCAGGTAGCTCTGGTCTCCCTCACCCCCGCCAGCTGTGGGTTGGATGGCTGTGTCTCACTGCTGTGCTTCGAACAAATTTGTCCCTTAGGAGGCTATTAAATGGTTCAGTCAGAGGTTTACAAGTTTATTTATTTCAATTAAAAGATACCCTGTAAGTGCCTGTGAGGTTTGCAGCAGGTTTTTCTGATTCTGTAGAAATTTCTGCTGACAGGGGTTTTGGAAACCTCTTCTCTAAAACCCCTGTTAATAGTTTTTTTTAAAACTAACTTACAATTTTCAGTTAGGCTTAAACATGACAATTTTTGCAACAAAAGAAATCTGTACATCTCCTTCCTTGTTTCTAGAAAATTGCCTGCATTGCAGCCCAGCAAAATGGCATCTGACTCACTTCTACAAAAGGATCAGTTCAGATAGGGAACACATGTAGCTCAGCACGATTTAACCCTCAGCCACTAAGGAACACAATGCATGCAGTCAGTGTCTCACTTTCCTAAACACTGAAACTGGCTGCAGGATTCCCAGCTGAAGCAACAGCCAGTACTGCAGATTGTTTTTTCAAGTGGGTTGTCAGTTTTGAGCAAAATTGCCACACCATGCGCACTACCATGCTGGAAACTGGAAAACATGGTTATTAATGACTGTCACTGGCACATTATTTTGACATGTTTTTGAAATAAACACGTTAACATTGTGGCAAAAAGCGAATTCATCTCCCAAAAAAAAGAAAAAAAAAATCAAACTTCTGCACTGCGTGTTTCTTCCCATTCCATTGTTGGTTGGTATTTTATTGATTTTTGAGTCCTTGTTTGTCCTTGTACTTTTAGGATATACCATATACTACTCTTGGTTCCACGGTGGCAGTCTGTGATGAATATAAATAGCTTAATTGGCTTACCAAGAACTGATCTACACTGATCTGGCTGTTTGCATGGTAGCTCATTTCTGTGACAATAGGCCAAAATAGGCCTTCAATCAGTGCCTATAGTAAAATGATCCATAAGGTGCCAGGTCTTACCCCTTGGACTTGTGAGGCATCTGTTGCAAGTCTGGTAGTCAAAGCACCAGGGCTGTTCTTTCGGTCATCAAACCAACCAATGTCTTGCCCGAGCATAGACTGGAAGCCAATTTTCCTTAACCTTCTTGTAAGCAGCTCACCAGACTTGGCAAAGGTGTATCCCTGGGGTACATGAGAATAAATAAAGACTATGCAGAGAGAGACCCACCAAGAAAGGGTGCAAAACCAAAAAATATGTATTGCTAAATTAGACTGCTATTACCTGTAGAAACTGTGTGAAAAATGAAAGAACTCCGACCAAGACAAAGAGCACACAGACTCCATTGATCTGGTTTCTTTGGTTTTCTTCATCAAGAATGGAGAAGGTCTTTGAAAAGAAATATATAGAAATGTCAGTTTTGCTACATGTGATGTTTGTTCTTGACTCCCAGTTGCCAAGTGCAGAAACCCATCCTGCAACCAAAGCTAGAACACAGAGTTCTCCCTCACCCCCTGGGACAAAGGTCTAATTCCTTATTTTTCTTAAGGTGAGCCTGGATTAAAACATAATGGGTTTTACTTCTGTTAACCAACAAGTTCAGTATACTCAGTATCTGCATGCACTACTCCTATTTGTGGCTTATCCTTGGTTATAATTTGCCACTCATCCCCCACTGTAAACAATGACAACCAGAGAATAGCAATGTCATAAACAGCATAGCAACAAAGCAACAGTGCAACAGCATCTTACCTCCTCTCTGCTCTGAGCCAATTGCAACGTTATTGGGCTGTACAAAATAAAGTCTGTAAATAATTATACCCCCGTGTGACTCCCTGCATGACTTTACAGATGCTGTTGTTGCCATAGGAAGAGTCCAAAAGGAACCCACTGTTTTCCTGAAGGAGTGTAGATACAAGCCATTAACATACAGTTGGGCACTTGAGAAAAAGCATTAGTGCTTAAAGGGGAGCCCCTCCACCCCATTCAGCACCAATCTCTGTGGTATTTTCATTTTTGTAATGTCTGGTCTTTTTTAACACCTGCCAATGTTGTAGGCTGCTGCTGAAGAGGTGGTCCAAATTTATCCTTTAGCAATTCCTTTCGGTCAGAGAAGATTACATACCTGAAGTTCTTTTTTATCTGCACTATTTCTGCTGTTTCCAGATAGAGGTCAATCTCACATTTGTACTTCTCCACTAATCTTAAATTAATGCCCACTGGATTTCACAGGTAGATTTACTATAAATTGTCTAATCTCTCAAGCTTATCTGCAAGATATTTTATTATCATCTGCAAGATTTCATTATTAAAAATAACTTAGGCATTCAACTTCTGCCTATATCAAAACCAGCCTAAATTCTTAGAGGTGGATAATTAACAGTAGAAAGTGAAGGAATTCTCATTACAGCTACAAAATTACATGAAAATAAACATAAGTACTTAAAAGTCAAGCCATGTTATTTTTTGTTTGAAATGGGCCGTACCTCAAAGTAACAGAAAGGAATTGGAGCATGAATTTAAGAAAAAGAAATAGCTCTTCTCTAGTGGGAATTTCACTTCAAATATTTTAACTTTGTACATCAGTCCCTTGGCAACAAAACAAATCCTGCAGATTCCAAAATAGTAATATCATAACAGCCCTTAGTGTTTCTAGCTAAGAGCTATTCCAACACCATGCTGTCTTATCAGTAGCAAGTATTAATGTCTTAGATGAATGTTTGTTTTAAACAAAAAAAAAAAAAATCACCAGGTCTGTTTTAATCTGTCATAGTAAGAAAAAAAACATGCAATGATCTGCAGCTGCTCCTATCCCAGCAATGAAGTCCACCATACTTTCAGAAATTCTTGTTTGATTCCAAACTTAACAGGCTGCTGAGCAGATTTCATCTGTCTTTGTCAATTACATATCTAGGAGAGATACCACTGTTTTGGTTTTGTTTGTTGGGTTTTTGTTTGTCGTGTTTTTGATTTACTTGGTTTTTTTGTTGGTTTTTTTTTTTTTTTTTGCCAGAAACATTCTAGTTAAATACTTGGACAGAACGAGACACAAGGTGCACTCATAAGCTGTGTCCCATGAGGATTCTGGATTTTAGAATTGCTGTGGTATTGTGATGGTATTTTCTGTGTCATCATGGTGTGCAATATCTGACATGAAAGGGAAAGTGGAGTTCATAGTAGTGGTCATGCCAGAAGCAGAGCTAGCCTAAAATGTAACCAGGGGAATAACTAACAATTCCTCACTGCGTGAATACTCGTTCATGTTGATGTCATGCAATTGCAGTGCTGTGGTACTTTTCTGTATGAAAAAATATCAGCAAGATCTCTGTTGAAATTAACAAAAATTCTAATGAGTACAACTAGTAAACAGTATGACAAACACAGTATATGATGAATCATGGTAAATATGTAGTTGTGAACTGGGATGAAAAACGCTCCTCTCCAGAGACACTGATGGCTTTTTCACAAGTGTCTTGAGTATTGTCTCTGCACAGTCATCCAGAAATACTGGGATGGCCCCAAATATTGGTTGAAATTAATATTTCTTCCTTTCACACTTTGAAATTTTTCTCTCTAGTCAAATAAATAAATGTCAAACACAAGACTGAGCACTGCAAACAGATATAAATGGTTTTCCCTAGGAACCTCCAGTGAGTTCCAGTAAGTATTTATGCTTGGTATAGAGAAAATTCTGTCCATTGCTTCTATATGGCTAGATGATGGGCAAGATTAAGTGAGATTCCTCATTTCAAGAAAGTCAAAGGCAACACAGTTTCTGATTTCAGAAGGCTGCATTCATATCCATGCTTATGAAAGGTGTTCATGAGAAGGGAGAATGTTGTATGCCTTTGTGTTAATATTCTATCCATATCACCCACATTTGAAGTGGTTCCCCTGCTTTCTCTTATGCAAGCAATATGGTTTGAAAGGCCTTCCCAGCTCCTGTACCTAGGCTCTCCATTTTACCTAGATAAAGGCTAAGAGAACTACAGTGTCTGCCACACACCCTGAGCATTTCTGATGAAGACTGTTATTGGTCAGCATGGGTTTCAACTTGCAAGCTATAAATTCAAGGAAGAATGGGCTTAAGAAAAGAACAGGATGAAGTACATGCTTACACTCTCTCTAAACTGAGGGCAAAAAGAATTTAAGTCCTGAAGAAGGAAATGTGGATAACAATCATCAGGAAGAGATCTTGGTATTGCAGAGGACTTTTTTCTCCCCTTAAAAATCTGTCCTGTAAAATTGAACTATCCCATTCTGCAGCTATCCTAACATGGCAACATGCAGCATTGATAATAGCAGTAGGTTTATAAAAAAAAGAAATATTTGTTGCTGATTTAGATTATCTAAGTCTAAACAGTTTTAGTGGAGACTATCTTTTATCTGGAGCCTTGGACTCTAATAGCAGTAAGAGCACATCTTTCAGTTGAGTTTCACTGGAAAGGATCCATACTCTCAGACAATTCCACAGTGAGAGCCAAAGCATAAGTAAAAGAAACGAATGAAAACTTTGTTCAAAAGGTACATACACAATATTATCCAGCTCTTCACTGACTTTTTGGGACTAATTTCTGAAAACCTTCAGGGTATACTTAGCTAAATTTATCTTTTCGCTTCATAGCTGTGGGGATTTTTCCCTCACTTCCCCATCATATTTGTCCCAGAGTACAAGCCCACATGTCTGACACAACAACATTGCAGATATTTGGACAGATCTGAAAGCAGATCCATCCACCTGCCTGACTGTCTTGGCACCAGGCAGAAATATTTTAAATTTGTGAATAATAAAACACAGATATTGGACCTCCCTCATGTTCATTATTGCTTGCTTTTTCTTGCAGCCTCTCTCCTTTGATAGACTGAGGCCTTCAAAAGTAGGAATCCATCCTTGGCAATGAAGGTATTTAACATCTTCCAGGATGACATGAGCCCCAGACCTCCCAAGGTCTAGAAGACTCCTCTCCAAAGGAATCAAAGGTAAGATTCACTGTGGAATGCATATAGCAATGTCTCACCTGTCCTCACTAGTGAAAGCCACAGTCCTTGACATGAGGTCTAGACACTGATTAAAGTTTAGGAGGTGACACACCCATGCCTAAAGGCCAAGCACATTGGGCAGAAGTGCTAAGTGGATCAACAGGGCCTGGAACATCCTTTACTCTCCTGCTCACAGGATCTTACTCAACAAATGTGAAACTGCAAGTAAATGTGATTCAAAACCCTAAGCACCTTCCCAGAGAGAAATGTCTAAGCCAAAATAATACCCCCAAAAAGACCAAACAGCAAAAGGTCAAATTTTCTTTTCATAGATTCTGGCACTGCTCTTAGAATCCTTTTCTACCAGGAGCTCAAATTCTGGGTAATTCATTCATTCATTCATTCACCTTTTTCCTACCTATAAGGTTTTTGACCTGCAGTGTCTCTACCTTTTAGGGCATATATTTTTGCACTGATATGTACCTACCATGACCTATGCAAGTGAGTGGGAAGCATGTTCTATCCTACATCAGACAGGTACCAGAAAAAAACAATGGCATTCCCATTTCATTCCCAGTGAATGTGTCATTACCTTATTTAACAAGACACAGCATGAAGAGATGGGTTTTCTCTAGCCTAATTCTTGAAAATTTAGGGCCCTTTCTTAGGCACCAGTTAGAGCAGCACTGAATATGTTCAGTCAGCCCTCCAGTCTCCCACCAACTTGGCAAGCATTTCCCTAGAAAGCTTTTACACAAAAGGAGAACATCCTTTTTCAGTCACCACAAGTTTTTGAAGAAATAAACACTCATGGCTGACCTTGACAAGTTTCAAGAGAGGCAGTGGATTTTGATAATATTGTATCTTTTAGTGAATATTAATGTTTAAAGCATGTTGCTGCTTCCTGCTTCCAAACCTGTTGATGCAAGCCTACTCTTTGCTGGTGGCTGTGAACCCAGATACAATTATCTACCTCTCCCTGGGCATTCTGCAGGGAGCAGGCAGGAAAATGGTGCCTGAAATATGTAAACAAAAAAGTGAAGTGTATCTGATCCAAAGCTTTTCGAAGGCTTGCCAAGTCTGTACAATAAAATTCTGCAGAGAATGACCTTTGCATGTGTCTCTCTCCACTGTACCTGCATGTGAGGTATATTTTGTCTCATCTAAAATAAATTGTACACAAGTATAGAAACTCATTCCAAACATTTCTGGAAAACGAACAAGAGAGAAAATGAAGAACACATGACAAATGCTGATAAGCTTACCCCTTCAAAGAGCTCTAATGAGTGCTTGATGACAGTGATATAAATATCTCTACTGAATAATTGTTTATAGGCAAGAAGGTTAACCCCATTTACTTGATGAGATCTAAAGATTTGCCAGAACATGTCAAGTTGTGCATCATATATTCACTTCTCTGTTTCAGAGCTAAAATGCACTTTAAAATGTTACCATAACATACCCCAAGAATCTGACTGAATAATAAAGCATAGAGTGGATTGACGGCTCCGTTCACAGCTGCTGCCAGAGATCCAAGCACCAAGTATGGCCATTCAGAGGCATTGTATTTCAAAATTCTGGTAAATGATACAGGCTTGGCATCTTCCTCCACAACAGATTCCTAAAAAAACAGGTTGAATTTCTGAAGTAAATGCATTCATCAGTGATGCTCTCCCTTTGACAGTGAGATAAAATTGTTAGCCTAGTTTGTCCAACTAGTAGCCCAAAGAGCTGCTCTAGCTTTGGACAGGAGGGGTAGAGATGACTGCTGTCTGGAGCTCTTTTGTGGCCCTAATACGTCAAATTGACTTAACAAAAGGATTAAATAAACAACAACCTTTATCATCCCTTGGGAAAAAAAGGGAGAGATTAATACATTTTGCAACTCTGGTTGTTCCAGCTGCAGAAGTTATTTACAACCAATTTAAGATTTTCTGCCACTGAAACTCATGTTATTTCCTATCAGCTATTCCCTTCCAGACAAGGTGTGATAAAATACCAAAAATAAATACCAGTGCCAAAGCTTAAATTCCCTCCTCACAAGCAGCTTTTTCTGTCACTCATTCAGTCTCTTAAATATTATTTTTAAGTATTGTCAGTGACCACCCTGATCAGACTGCATCAAATTAACAAGTATGTGTTATATATACCAGGTATGTGATATAATTAAAACGAGAGATTTCAGAGTGATATCTGGATTCAGGCTTTTTATATGGTAATTGTGCCTCCCTTCTGTGAAACATCCTCAGACTATAAGCTGAATTCCCATAATTATGCCCAGTAAGGGCAGAATATTCATCATCAAATTATAACATATCCTGCAGTTTGATTTAGGCAGAATTTTTGTAACACTTAGTGTCCTCAGCCCTGCTCATCTTCCTCAATTCATATGACTAGAAACAGCCAGACAAAAGAGACACTGTGAAGACCTATCTTTTGGAAATATGCAGGGAGGAGTGGGTGGAAACATCTTGTCTTTTCTCTTTTTTCTGAGCTGGTGCCAGAGTAATGGCACTCAAACCCTCTATTTATCCACAGAATAGGCTTGGCATTAGCAAGAAGGGTAACTTCTAACTGCTGCTCTTTGCACTGAACAACTAAAGCCATGAAAATTGAGGCAGGGAGCTTCATAGGCACTTTGGAAACCCACTGTGCATATTCCTACATATTCTGTGTAATTTTAAGGCATGCTGGCCTTTATTTTCTATGCCAGTTGATTGCATGAGGATGCTGACAGTGAAAGGATTCTGGGTTAGGTTGCAGTGAGGTTGTCTCTGCCCAAGTCTCCAGATGCTTTTTAGATGAAAGTGACTTTATTCTTTGCTGAACAAGAAGCAGTGCCATTTGTATCACTGAGTGCTCATTAATTACATTTCACAGACTGAGCAGTTTGCTTTTTGTCTCTTAATTCCGCTTTTATGAATATATGTTTTTCAACTAAATCTTCAACGTATACCAATTTACCAACAGGTAGATAGCAAATAGCAAAATTTCTCTGCTAGAAATTTTTATGGACCAGTAATCAAAATGCAGCCTAGAGATGGGAATTGAAGCTCTGGTTTTGTTTAAGGATAAAAAAGGATCAAGCCAAGATGTACCTGCCAAGAACTCCTAAGCTACAAACACATAGCTATGGGTGATCATTAATGAGTAATTTAACCTATTCAGTTGAAAATTTCATGACAAACTATTGGACCTGACCTTTCTTGCTTTTCCATCATCTTCTCCATAAGAAGGCGTTTGATAGGTAGACTCTGCAGGGTCTCCTCCAATAGACAGTGGAGGCTCAGGGACCACATTTGAGAGCTGGGATCTTGAGCGCTGCCGAAGTGAAGCTCTGCAAAGAGAACAGAAATGGCCTGTTCTTCAGAGTTTAGTAAAAACAATTGCTTGCAAAGCAGGTACAGTTTTCATATCAGCTAAGTCAGAATGCATTGAAGCAATTCATAGGAATCCCACAGACTTTTTCTTTCTTGAATGTGTTCTCTCAGCTTCTTGGGAAGAAAATATCTCACCAAATGGGACAAATACTTTTCAAAATGATATTCCACTCGTGCCACTCAGACATTGTCTTAGATGGACCATGTACTGTGTATTTGTTAAGTAAAACTGTGGTGTGTCCTACTACATTTGCACAAGTTACTAAGACACCAAGCTAAATCACTGTTCCCACTACCAGTAATTCAGTCCAGCAAAACAGGATGCTGAAACAAATCACCTCTCTTTCTGACAAAATGCAACTCTGTAAATGTAGGAGATGTGTTCATTTGCCTACATGGCTTTGCCTGGAAGAAATAATAAATGTCTAGTTACAAGACAGTCTGTCTGTAAAATGCTTTCACTTTCATCAAGTAGAAGACATAATAAAAACGTCCTTGTAGATTGCATTGATTTCTCAAGTAATTGCACAGCAAGTAATTTTTTAAATGGCTGGACTGAAAGTGCATTAGATATTACAACTAAGGCTGTATGTTAGTAATATCAAAACCAGAGCATTAATAGAGTAGATCAAAATTAGAGAGAAGGAATTATGCATAGAAAGGACCAAAATTAAGGACCTTGCTATTTATCCATGGACTTCAGTCAGTAACATTATTATTCAAGCTATTTCTTTCCAAGAGAACACTATCTCAGTAAAATGCTTGCAGCCCTTCAACCCTCTTTTACACAGCACACAGAAAAGGGATTTATTAGCACTATTGGGATTTTGAAATAGTGGGATGAAGTAGAAACATTGAGAGTAGTCTGGAAACATTGAGATTTACCATTTTTAAGACTCACCGCAAACTGGCCTGATAGCTTCCCCTGCTGAATGACTGGACATTCTCAAGATTTGGCTCAACCACATTATTCTCTGCTGCTGCAAAATACAGTATATAGAGGTCTGCAGTTAGTACTAAAATTGAATACAACCTAAGTACACTGTGGCTCTGCAAAAAAGTGCATAGTGTCCAAGTTACAAATGGAATACTTTGTGGAAGGCAAGGGGTGTAATATAACCTTGCTACTCAAGCTATATGTTTCGCAAGTTTTATATTTGTATTTGACACAATGAAGTTAACTGAATATTAGCCCAAGGACCATCTCACTTTGGATGTGACTGCTATAGCCTTTTTACCTATTTTAACTCTGCAATTGCTCTCTTATTTAAAGATAATCATATCCAATGTGTGCGTCACAAAAATACCACAAATCATTCTACTGGACTTTAATTTACAGAAGCTTTGATTCAAGTCTGCTTCTAGCAAAACAAATAGGATGATTTCAGCATAGTCTGTAATGTGCCTGAATTCCAAACGCAGAACTGGACTTTTGGCACTCAGTGGAGCTATAAAATGATAGCAGGTCAGAAATGAATGTTTCAGGGCAGACTTATATTAGGACGGTCTTTCATTGCATATGCAGCAAAACCACTGTGGCCAGGGCTATCAATGTATTACTTCTATGAATGATAAAATCCAGCCATTAAAAAAAAAAAAAAAAAGAGCAGCTACTAGCCCTCATTAAAAGAAAAAAAAAAATCTGCATTCTGTGGAGTTTACATGATTTTATAAAAGAAAACAAAATGCTTACTTTCTGTTTCTTCTCTGTTAGGTGCTGTGTCTCCTTTGCTTTGTAAGGTCACCAACATGAAATAAACTCCTTTCCTCTGCAAGAGCTCCTCGTGAGTCCCTCTCTCTACAGCCCTGCCGTGCTCAAACCCGACGATGACGTCGGCAGCTTTGATGGCTGACAGGCGGTGAGCGATGGAGATGGCGGTGCGGCCGAGGCGAGCCTGGAGGAGACAACAACAGCCCCACTCCCAGCACAGCACACTGAAATGCCGGCAATGAGCTGTGCAATCTAAAGGCTCATCAGATTGACTGGAGTAGTCCTTCTAGTGGATTCAGCTCACTTTGACTTTAGCTCCATTCATAGCCCACAGAGAAGCGTCTGTTTCTGGGCAAAGGGAGCTATAGGGTTCTGTTGATGTCCCAATGTAAGAAAAAATTATTCTCAGTCCATAATACTATGGTTCTACTTGTACTTGTGAAACAGTTTCTAAGAAACGCTTCTCACTGATTTGTTGCAATTCGGTAGCACCCTCTGCAGAGTGCATTTTAAATAATTTCTGCCCTTTTGAGACTGATTTTTCCTATACTATAGCAAACCTTATGAAGTGCTTCTTGGACAATTGCTTCACTTTCATTATCCAGTGCTGACGTAGCCATATCCAGGAGCAGGATTTTGGGGTTTCGCACCAAAGCTCGAGCAATAGCTATCCTCTGTTTTTGACCTCCACTCATCTGGCTTCCACCCTCTCCAACATGAGTGTCAAATTGCTGTGTGAAGGAAAAAAGTGAAAATTAAACAGATAAGAAAAAAGCCTGTTGAACTTCTGGTGAAGATACTGGTAAAATGTCTCAGATTTGTCCTTGGAGTGGACTTTAAGCAAAAATGTTAGTGCAGCAGATTCAAAGAGCAACAAGTGAAATAACTTTCTTCATAATGTACAAGATCATTTTTGCCTGAACCAGGTTTTCAACACCACACCAAAAGTATGCACTGGTTTAAAAGGTGAGATGTTCTGGTTCAGCTCAAAACAGCTATCTAGACAAAATGGAGAGGAATCACCCACCCACTCTCCATCAGATGACTCACAAGCAAACTTTTCCCAGAGCTGGCCTAGTCTGCTGATAACCTGTGACCCCTGAACACAGTGTCTGTGATTCATGGATACCATCCTCTGGTGGCATCGGGTTCAGGTAGGAAATGAAATAAACAATAAAGCTGGGCATGTTGAGAAACAGGATAATTATATTCACTTAGAGCTAAATAATTTTTGTTCCTCTATTTCCATGAAATAAAAGGGGCCTTTAAACAGTCTTTCAGTGAATAGTTTCCTGGAACTGTTTAGATGGAGGATAAAGACAATGTAGTAATATTAGTTAATGGTACTTGAATCATGTCAATAACATTCACTGTTGTAACATGTCATTTTCAGAAGCTACTTGGCAAAACAAAATTCTAGAAAAGTAGAAAGCTTTTTTTAATACTATCTAATTTGGGCTTTGTAAGGAGAAATGATTGAAGCCCTGTCATCATTAGGGAAGAAACTGGAGAGGAACCTCCAGCTGGCTTACAGAGCTCGTACAAGGAGGTGAGGTTGTGAGCATCAGTGCAGACAGGTGAAGTAACAAATGCTGGTTAGTGAGAGGCTGAGCTCTACAATGCTTTTGGCCTGAACAGAAACAGATCTCCAAAGCATAAAATATACAAAATTTTTAATCATGCTATGATTATTGCCATGATATTGAATGTTGTGTAAATGATTTCTGAGGAACTAATTTTTCTCAGAGTTGTATTTGGGGGGGGGGGGGGGGGGGGGGGGTGCTTGCTTTTGTAACTTGGTGGCATACATATAGTAAGGCCTAACTAACTGCAGTCAAAAGAAAGGTTGTTGCCTCCAATCTGTATTAATCTTCTGCCTTTCCACTTGAACACGAATTGCTGCAGGCTAGGAAGGACAAAAGGACAAAAAAATTCCTTTTTCTTATCAAGTTCTGCCAAGTGCTTTCCAAGGCAGAGCATACCTGTGGTAGGTCCATGATGAAATTGTAAGCATTGGCCTGTTTGGCTGCTTGGATTATGTCTTCCATGGTAGCCTCGTCCCGCCCGTAGCGAATGTTCTCTGCGATGGTAGTGGCAAAGAGCACTGGCTCCTGTTCAACTATGCCAATCTGGGAGCGCAGCCACTGGATATTCAGGGAACGAATGTCATGGCCATCCAGGGTAATCTACAGTTACAACATGGACACAAAATTAGGAAAAAATCAGGGACATTATCCCCTCCACTTCAGAGACAAAGACACAGCAGAAGTGAAAGGCCTGTGATGCTGTTTCCATGATCAGATTATGTTATTTACAGTAATTTGTTTCTTTGGTTTTTATATATTCAAATACAGTTCAACACGTATGTGATTATGTGTTCCTATTTGATATAGGAAAACATAAATGGAATGAGATTTTGAATACATATAATTCATATTCTTAGCCAACCCATTACTAAGTGGTAATTGTATATACTTAAGTGATATTACAGGTTAATGTTTAAATGTTCAATACTGTGTTTTCCAGAAAACATTTGTCACTCCTGAATTATTATTTCTATAGGTATAGTTTTTACACAGATTTAGCACTGAATTTTTATTTTCTCCTAGCAGTTTGCTCTTTTCCATAATTGTTTTTATAAGACAATTAAGCACAGTCTTAAAAAAGAAATATGCAGGAAAATATTTCACTCATTTAAAAAATAATTGGAAAAAAAAATTAGAAGGAGGTTAGTAGTCTTCCTTCCCACCTTGGAGAAGAAACCATGCCATTCTTTCAGTTTCTGGGGCCAGAGAAGCACATTCTGGACTCACCATGCCATCAGTAGGGTCATAGAAACGCTGAATGAGCTGTATTGTTGTACTTTTTCCAGCTCCACTAGCTCCAACAAAAGCTGTTGTCTCTCCTGCTTTAATCAGCATATTAAGGTTATCCAAAATCTGGATAGAAAAAAACCCAAAACAGTATCTATTTTAATTCTCCCACAATCATACATCCAAGTGAGTATGTTCTGTACCTCAAATATTCAAAACAATTTCGCAAAATTCAGAAAAGTATTATGAAGAAATAGGATAAAATAAGGCACATATTTTTACACTGTTTGAAGATTTTGTAGATGCAGAGCACTCATTTCTACAACAGGGATGCAGATTTTGATCTTTCATTGTTCCTGTTGTTGATCAGTAAGAACTACTTATATTAATGACATTAGAGAACTTAGCAAATTATGTTCCCTTTAAAGAATACTCTGTGTGTATTGTGAATGTATGTTAAGACATAAATATTAAGAATGCAACTGTCAAATTCCGTAGAAAAATGTGATACATGCGCTTCCGTCTTTAGAAGTAATAGCACTAATATGCTCATCCAATAATATGTTTTTTCAAAGAGAATTTGTCAATTCAAACACAGGAGTGGAGAAATAGTGGGATATACAGCCTACACTCCTGTCCCTTTCCTAGCATTTTAATGGGTCACATGGTGCATCCCCAGGGTAATTGAAGAGTTTTATAAAATCTCCCTGCACCATTCAGTTTATTACTTTGTGTTCTACCTTGTACACATTGATACAAGGGCACTGATTGTAAGAAAAGCTGTATGTAGATGAATTTGCCTGAAATTACCGGGAGTTTATGTTCAGCAGCAAGAGATATGTGGATGCAGCAATGGATATGTCAAAATGGTAAAATAAGCCAAGCAGTAAGCAGAATAATGCTTTAGAAAAATGTGGAAGAATTATTCAGTCTACTTGTAAACAAAGAGTCTGGGCTTCTGGAAAACAACTCTACTGAAAATCTAGAAATTGCTGTCAGAACCGGGATATTTTGCTTGTTTACAATAATCATGTTCACAGGATGGGTGATGAATAATTACCTTTACGTCTGGTCTGGATGGATAATTGAATGTTACATTATGAAATTCAATTTCACCTCGTACTTTATCCAGCTTGTAGCCATCTTCTGACATGCAGTCAATGGTGGGTTTCTAGGATGAAATTTATTGGGTTGTTTATTTGCTGTTAAATAGTCAACAGTGCTGCAATAGATAAATACTCCCCAGACCGCACAAAGCTATGGCACGTCAGTTTGAACAGCACTTGGCTGCATGGAGCCAGCTGCAGGCTCTGCCCCAGGGATTGCAGGCAAGGGACATAGAATTGAGGGCCAGAGTGATGGGGGAGTTGTCACTGGTGGGTAGCACAGACAAGAAGGATGCACCCTCTTCTCATTGAAGGCTACCTGCAGATGCCACAGCCAACCAGTGAGTAGCTGACTTACTGAGGCATTTTGACTAAGCTAAAATAGCCAGCTCTTCAGGGACAAAATGGCACTACCTCACTCAAAGACATTCTCTCACAGCACTGAACAACCAATTCATTGCTGAAAATTTTCAGGCCTCACCACTTGGCAATTAAAACATCCATCCTTGTGCACCTAGTCCTAAGAGCTGAAATACTGAAGTTCTACTAAGAAGTGCTTTGGGTCTTGCATACTGTTGGCCAGGTCTTGGGTATTGCAGACCACTAGACATGAGCAGAGAACTAAGAGAAATTTGATGAATCACAAAGAAATAAAATTTTCTAGGGATTTCTGAAGCATGGAATACAGACAGTAAATTAAAACTATAGCAAGGAATATTTGATAACTAAAATGTGTATTTTTTTATATAGCCTAACAGATTGAAAGGAAAGTTAAAATGAGAAATGTGTATGTTCTAAGATGTTAAAAAATGCTACAAGATTGGTTCCTCTTTAAGATTATAATTTACTTAATTTCAGATACTAATCTATGAAGAAATTTCACTGCTCCTGCAAATGGGAACTTCAACATGACCATGTTTAGTGCCAGGGCAGAGCTGTGCTTGTACTGTCTAATCACAAATCTACAAATGTGGCAAGCAGATGGATCTAATTTTGTCACGCTTTCTCTAGACATTTGAAGACTGATGTTGGTTTGCTTTTTTTACCCTAAGGTTATGTGACTCAACTTTATCTTGAATATTGTGATTAATTCTCACTGTTGCAACTCTTTACAACTTTAAATTTTCCCTCAGAAAAACATGTCCCTAGTTCATCTCTGTTTTCAGTTCATTTTAGAGCTTTAGCTTACAAAGTGTATATGTTTCATCATTATTACACAAGTTTGAAGGGTTACTAAAAACTCTGTTAGTATTACCATAGCCTTGTGTGCTCCGTAGAAGACAAGCAGCATTTTAATGTGTTTACACAGCTTTCATCACAATAAAGCTTGTTAGTGAACAGAGAAATACACACTTTAGGGAATCAACAGTACTTTTCCAACCACTAAATTTATAAAGCTGTGGAAAGGGATCCTCAAGAAAGGAATCAATAAATTTCAGTGTCATCTCAGGGTCTCTCATATAACCTTATTTCAAGTATCTGTTTAGATAATATTGTGATTACCATTTATGACAGCTGCATGATCAGTGCCTGTGCTCATTTGGTCCCATTTTTGCTTAGGGTAGCTCTGAGACAGGTGACAGAGGCCATCTTCACCACTAATGCCAATGGAGCCACACCTTTTGATGCCATCTGGAGGCTGGGAGCTATGGGATGGTTTTTGCAAGTTTGGTTGCAGAGTGACTATTACTGCCTGCCAGTACACCTTCAACGGGCCAGCACTGATAAGCAATTGCATGTAAGGAGAAATGGCAACAAGAAACAGCAACAGCTGAGGTAAAGCTCCAGAGCTCTGAACGAGGCCACTTAAGAAATCTTTTCAATGCATTCTTTGAGCGCATGTGTATCCCACTGGACTTTTGTATTGCGCAGTCAGTTTTTCTTTTTCAGCCTCAGTTTTTCCTCATTCACACAGTAGATTAAATTAGTATCACTTGGGGCTTATTTAATTATTTTTGAACTACAAAGTCACACAGCTTAGAAATGCATTACTTACTTTATCTATTGTCTCAAAAATGTTTGTTGCAGCTCCACGACCAGTGGCAAAGGCTTCCAGACAGGGAGATGCCTGGCCAAGATTTAACGCCCCCACTAAAACACCAAAGAAAACCTGAAGAAGTGGAAAAAGAAGTTAACAAAATACGACATCACATTTTTATTACAGCTCACAGCTTAGACAGGCAAACCAAACTACCATAGCTTAATTTCTCATGCCTCTGCTGAACTGCAGTGATTCACTATATGGTCATTATTAGCCAACAAGAAAGCAAACAAATGCATTTCAGAAGGTGTTTTTGTTGTCTTTCAGCCTCTGCTTGAGGCTGAAGTAAATCAACTTATATTTGTCTTGGCCTAAAAAAGTATGCATCTAGGTATTTACTGAGATGCCACTGCTGTATTTTTAAGCCATCTCAGTTTGACTGGGTGCCTTTTCCTTGAAACGAGATCTGGAACACAACTTAGGTGGGAAGTAGATTATTTCAGGGATGCCTTTTACAAGTGAGCAAAAATAGAAAGAAGCTTAAAGCACTGTATTATAACCCTAGTAGTCTCATCCAGTACTCACAAAACTTACTTTTGAAGCAGGTACAAGCTCTAGAGAATATTCTTCCTCTGTCTCACAGAGAAATGAACTGTAAGAGTTGCTACCAACACTGGATAAGCCACTTTTTGAAGTGAAATTGTTCTATCAATGTGGATGGACAGTTTCTACAGGTAGCACATACCCAATGGGCTCACGGTTTTAAGTCCTTTTCTAAGAACCAAATGAAGAGTTACTCACTAATGACCCTCTTCTGAAAGCCCCAGGATCCCCTTCTTGCCTAAGCCTAGGAGACAACATGAGAGAAAATGAGCAGCAGCATCTGCTCTTCCTGGGAAGACTGACAGAAAATAGAGGCAGCTGGATACAGTACTGAATATCAGAGGACCCTTGAGTCCAGCAATTCAGCCTTGGTGTGTGGCCTTGCAGTTAGAAGCAAGTGAAGCTGTAGCATACCAGCTAGAATACCAAAAACATTTGTTCAAAATCTCCTAAGAGCTGCCAATGCTTCTTTTCCATAGAAAGTTTTTATGGAGGTTCTTAAATATAGACAGGAACCAAGACTGCAAATACTGGCAGGGGCTTCAAAGAACTGGAAGATGGCGAACATAAAGAAGGTGGAGGTTTATTTAGCGCTTGTATACCACATAGATACAAATTATTTCATTGTCTGTTTCTACAGCAAGGAGCAAGCTGTATTGTATTGTAAGTATAGCTTATTCTTCTCAGTGCTATCATACTGGGGTGTGTTTTGAACACTTTCTGACAGCTTTTCCCTAGAATTTACTGTTTTACTTCTCCTCAGTTTTTCAGTTACAGAGGTGTTTTGGCAGAACAGGTTATAAGAGTTGGATCTCTTTGGTGTAGGCTTTTGGTCCCTTTTGTTGCTTTGTTGTGGGTGCTAATTTGAACATTCAGCCTGCACATGAGGAGACATGTATGCATGGTATGCAACCATTTGCTCCAGCTTGGCCTGAAAACTCTGCTCAGAAGCAGTCAAGGGCCCAGCTAAGCTTTTGGATAAAATGTGAACAGAACTCAGGATAAATGGGGCAAAGGAAACACTACTGTTGAGAAAGAAATAACAGTACTTAGGATATTCGGTTCTCCTTTGCAGTATAATGATGTTTACTGGGAATATCCCTATAGCTAAAGTGGAGGTCTCTACTGAACACATACTGTGCACTGCAAATGTCTGTGCTGGGATTTAGAGATCATGCCATATGTTTACACTCAGCTTTACTACTAATAAATTTTCTTTCAGGAATGAGCCTCAAAGCAAGGGGGTTCTACGCCTGTCAGAGTCCATCATGAACATGAGGAGCATGTCCTGTACACCTGGCAGAAGAGGAAGGGAAGGCAATACTTAGTACGTCTCAATGCAGTATGGCTGGTCCATGACTTTTTGAGGGAGCAAGAAAAGCATATTTCACTGTTTTGTATCTAGAAATCCCCCCTCCTGCCCCCTGCCAAACTAGGAGTGTATAGTAGAAAATATAAAGTAGAAGAAAGACGACTGGAAGCTGTGAAGAAGGGGACCGTAAGGGAGACTGTCTCCATTGACAGCTACAGTTTTTCAGCTGCAGGGTAGCTCCCCACTCTTTGCCATTTATCGTTTGGAGGCACTGAACTGTAGTTACATGAGCAAGGCAGGGCAATTGCTCACTTTGCTTTTCTCAGCACTACTTCACATCGACTATGGGTATTGAGAGCAGGTGGAAGTGATTTCCTCCTTGAACAGAATGACTCAGGTTTACAATGTTCTCAGGGTAATTTGCCAAGTTCCATTTACCAGGAAGCTTTGCACTGCATGTGCAGGTAGTTGGGAACACTCATAATGTGCAACAGGCAGAGAAGGAGCAGAAGTAGATGTCTCATCAGTATACCTAGAACATACTAAGGTTCAGCAAAAGTTGTTCTGGGTTTGGACTGGAGTCTGCCATTTGGGCAGTCCTGGCTTAAGCAACCAACCAAAATACCTGCAGATGTTGACTTTGTTGCATTGAGGCCAAGCACCTACTGTGCAGAAGTGAATGAATGAGTGCCATGAAGGTTAGTGTAGTTTTTGTACATGCTGCAGGAGCCACAGCCAGGTGTGCTTTTATCTACATACATGTTTACATGGCCTTTGTAAAAACAAAACAACAGGAAATGATTTCTCAAAGGAACACAAAGTGTTCATGAGAGATTAGATATGACAAGACTTTGGTTAGGTGTCTCTTTACCACAGTGTTTTTCATCATAAAATTCCTCAGAGAAGCCAACATCCCAGAAGCCCCAGGCTGACTCACAAAATGGAAAAGCTAGTTTCAGGCCTCTGATGATTGTTTAGTGGGCTATCAAATGAAAGCATTATTCTAATCACCATAGGTAATATTCAAAATATTTAAAATAAACATGGATTTTTTTATCTTATCCAGTTGTGTCATACATATCGTGAGTAATGACCTTTAAAAGACATACATAATGTTTGTTACCATTAAGCCACCACATACCAGAACAGATACATGTTCCAGAATTATTATTTTAAAGAACAGTCCAGAAAAGTTGCAACAAGCTAAAATGAGTACCTGCAGAAGTGTGCCAGGTGAATATTCATCTTCTTCAAGGACAAGTTTAGAGCCATACCAAAAGGCTAATGCATAACTTAGAAAAATTATAAACCACATATAACCAGTGAATAATCCCATTATTATTCCTTTTCTAATTCCCCAGTGCTGAGCAAACACCAAGTTCTTATCATATCTGTAGAAAGAGAGAAAAATAAGAGGGAATTAAATCAATTTGACAGAAATTTCAAAATTAGCCAAGACCAAATGAGGCATCTGTGATGACTCAGCAGAATGTCCACACATAGGGTCGATACAGAATTCCCTCTGAGGTGAGAGATCACTGCTGAAACCAGCAGTGCTCCCAGGTCATGAAATTCTTGTATGTTCTAGTGTAATAGGCACAAGAAAAGAGTAACGCTCACTGCACATACCTCATCATGGGATTTGGAATTTTAGCAGATTAACACAGGATTTGAGAACTGGGCCAACACTCCAGAGCACATCCTACAGCCATGTTATGTTTTCACGGAATTTAAAAGAAATTTTCAGAAAAAACATGTCCTGATGAAAGTAATTCTCTTACTTAGCTTGAAAATACTCAGGGTTCTCAGATGTGCTGTGAAAGTGATATATCAGACAGCACTTAAGGAAGAATTTAACAGAATGTTAATTTGTTAACATGAAGTTAACACATCAAATATGCGTGAATTGAATATAGTATTGCTGATGCTTTATTTCACTGATAGGCTGAATTATAAAACTAGTTCTGAATACATTACTTGAAACCTAAATTTCTGAAGCATACATGCATATAAATTTCAAAGCTAATAGATAGCCATAGTTGTAGAATATAGAGATTAATTGCTATGTATCTGATGTGCATTACAGCATTACATTGCTTCAGGAAAAAGAAATCAGAAACCTTAGAGTTTGTTCAAACAAACCTTTCAACTTCTTTCTTCTCCCCACCAAAAGCAGCCACTGTTCTGATGGATGAGAGCACTTCGTCAGCCACAGCTCCAGCTTTTGCATAAGCCTTTAATTCTCGGCCTGTTAGTTTTGCCACAGCCTACAAAAGCATAAACAGTGCTGGTTACACCTGAACTGCAGGTACAGAAAAGGACAGTGATAAGCAATGCTGGCTATCACTCTGTGCTGGCTGTCCTGCACTGGGTCACCTTCTGCACTCCAAGCAGGCTTTTATTAGGTATGCTGCACATAGACTTAGGTCTTCTAGTGCCAGGGCATACACCTTCGTAGCACATGTTTTGCAACAGCTTTCTGCTCCAAGTAGCTAGAAAGAGCAGCGCCTGCTTTCCCTGCCTTCCTCTGTCCCTCTCTCCGCTCTAACTAGGCTGAAGCAGATTGCAGACTGAGGGTTTGTGCACAGTGGGAGGAAGGGGGAGCTTAAGTGCCAGGAGCAGACCTTTAACCACCATGGCAGATCCCAGCTTCAGGAAGAAGAGGTAACTCTAGTGCTCAGGGAGGATGAAAATAGATGTTACCCCCCACTGGGCTTTGTTTCATGGGCTGACAGCAAACAGGTTCCTACACAGCAACCAAGAGCTCACTGGATGCCAAAAGCTTTCTTGGACTCAAAGAAATGCTCAAATTAATGGAAGAAAATATAGTAACTGACAATTCTACACAGAGATACCACATTGACTTGGAAATGAGACATCATTAGGAAGTGTAATGTGTCATTCTTTGCTTTCTTTTTCCAAATAACCTACCCCAAGCATCTATTAGTCCCTTCTGAAGACAGGAAACCAGGCCTGAATGACCTCAGGTCTTTTCTTCATGGTGTAAAACAAAGACTTGGGCTGGAAAGGCTCATAATGAGAAAAACTTAACAGTAGGTGTGTGACTGGAAAGAGATGGGTACTGAGAAATAAGAATGGAAAGGGAGAAAATTACAAACATAAAGGGGAATAAGGTCAGAAAGAAATCACAAATGAAGGAAAAACATTTTGAGTTTTATTTTGTTCCCTGCCAAACTTCTGCTCTCCCACTTCACATGAGTCATTATTCATGTCAGCTACTTGCAGCCAGCACAAGGTGCTAAAAGAGAGCTGGAAGACAAGAAATTAGTCACAGTTACATTAGACATTAGATAGCAAAATGAAAGCAAGCTGTTCCTGATGGAAAAGAAATTAGATTGCCAGAGGGCTGAACCCAACAAGAACAAAGAGGATGAGGAGGAATTACCCAGCTCTGCTGAGTGTGGGGGAGGAGGTGAGAGGGCAGAGGATCCTGCAGTTTCCCTTTTCACTGTCCTTCCTCTGTACAGTGACAGGAAATTTGTAGGAAGTGATGGAGAAGCAAAACAGGAACAACTGGGAGAAGACACAGCGGCTTCTGGGAGCAGGGACAGTTTGAGGTAAGTTTGAGTAGTTGTTTTCAATCATTTTATCTCTCTGAAACTTATCACCCATAAAAGTCACATAATTTACATAGAAAAATCAAATCCTGTATCTTGTAGCCATTTAAAGCAGGTGTGTAGTAATGGAGAAGGTAAAGGCCCGCTTCCGATCTCAGCATTAATACCCATCCACCGGACCCACAAGAAGGTATGCTTACACTCCCCTCTTAGAAGCAGGATTTATTATTCTGGGAATCAGAAAAAACAAAGTGAGAGCAAAGCCCACCTCCCCTCTACCACACCCCTCCCTGCATCCTTCCCTCCTCCCTCAGTGCTAGTGGGATTGTAATCTGCCTCTCCTGACTTTAAAGGGGTGTAATCAACTTCACCAATCCTCACAGCTTTCTGGCCTGATCTTTCCTGTTCATGAACATGAACCTTTCACAATTCACTTACCATGCCATAGAGAGCTGCTCCAGCCCCAAGCAGAGGGCTGACTGCAATGATAACCAAGGTCAATTTCCAGCCACTGATAAATCCCAGTAGGAATCCACCAACAAAGGTGGTTATGCGCTGGATGAAGACTGCTACTTGATCAGCAATAGCCTCATTAATTTTGTTAACATCACTGGAAAACAACAACAACAGCAACAAAAATCAACAGAGGAGTGGTGAGCGTAAGTTTTGTTTGTGTTGCAGGTTATGGCCACATTTGGGTTAGTTGCTTTTCACTGGAAAGGGCCCATCCTCATCCCTATTCTTTCACCATCTCTCCACACATAAACAGTGCAGTACACTGCAGTACAGTGAGAAAACCTGATGCTTTTGCAATATACAAGGCTTTTAGGCATGAATGCTACAGAGAAGATACTGTCCTTTCCCAGGAAATGTTGTTCTGGCAGCACTCATTCACTAGCTGGCTCTTACTACTGTACTCCAGCTGATTCAGGGAGTGTGCACTGGCTGCCAAATTACAGATCACTCTGAAAGGACTGGGCACAAAAGGAGAGAGGAGAGGACAAACCGGGTAGAAAATCCCACTCCAAAACCATCCAACCCACACACACACATTTGCTGTCAGACAAGGAATGAAAGGGTTCAAATTGTGGTTCAAAGTTATGGTACTTAGTTCAAAGATGGGGGAGCTAATCATGGGGTTGCTGCTTCCATGAACATAGCTGAATTTCTCCTAAAAGGTGTTGTCTTTGCCTGATTATTGGCAGTCTGCAGTGTTTGGAGGAAATTGCAAAATGTTTTCTGTTTGGGTTTCTTAGATTACTTACTCAGAAATTCGGGTGTTCAGTTCTCCTACAGATGTACAGTCAAACCAGCCTATATCCATTCGCATTATTTTCCTGAAATAGGCTTTCCTGATTTTCTGTATCTGACGAGCTGCAGACATAACCCAAAAGCAGATCTGGGAAAAGCACAAGACAGCTGATAATTGCAGTAAAAAGTCTTTCTGCTCACAACAAATCAGGTAAAGCAATTTGGCTAGAATGGGAAAGGCTATTGATAAAATTATTCTTCAGGTAAAATACATTCTGGCTACATAGACATGATAGCTGTTTTGATATTTAAATAACCTAACAATTTCATATAGCCTCTGGATCAAGTGATTGTCTCCGTTCTGATAGGATGGGAGGAGAGGCAAGTTAAATTACTTATGGTCTTACATGAATGTCCATATGGACAAAATTTTTTCCATCTACAGCTGTAAGTAATACAGGGATGGCAGCCATCCTACCTCAGCAAAATTCTTGGATAGTTTTCAGGAAGGAAATTGACACGTGGTTTTTGGAATTATAAAAAGCTTCAAAAGCCATGGGCCCTTCAGCAGGCTATGCAGGAATCATCCAAGCTTTTGACTCACTTCAGTCATAAGGACTGAACAATTACTAGAGAATATGTGGGGTACAATTCTTCTCAGAATTGTACCCCACAGCATCAGTTTTACACTAGTATTGCTCTGTAATATCTCTGTAGCAGAAACAGGGCTCAGCACATTTGAGATGCTGCACAGTTGGGATTCTGCATGCCCTTCAGCTAATTATTTTTGGAGGGCATGTGGATTCCATAGTAGCCACACTTGAGCAAGTATTGCTTGTGGTGTGGGTAAAATTCATCCTTTTACGAAAGTATGCATGCACAAATCCAAGGAGCTCTCATATTTCCAGAGATAAGCTATTTCAGGGATAGAATGAGAACTGAAAGCATCTGTTCTGCTCAAATAAGTTGCTAAGCAGTTAAAACCAACATAATAATTATAAAGTTAATTATTTAGGGATTTAAACTTTGAAATCAAAATAGAAAATAAAATACTGACTTGGAGATATCCTAACACAAGTATGGCACAACCAATTCCTGCATAGTATCCTGCAAACTTGGTCATTTCATGTTCAATGTCCAGCAGCCTGAAAAAGAAAAAAAACGAAAAAAAGAGGTGAGTAATAATGTGATACGTTTCTCACAGATTTCTAATCTGATGTTTTCTCAAGTTAGATTCAGACCAGCTGGAAGTCAATTTGTTTTGCTAACAGATGCATTGTCTCCCAATACTGAAGCTATTGCTAGTGGCTGCTTTCCTTGTTCTGCCTGTTGCACAGGGGTTGGGAGCTGGCAGGCACCAAAACCAGCTCTACCATCCTGGAGCACTTCTGAAGTCTCCAGGAAATGCCCCCAGACTGCCTGCTCCAAAACAGCACAGGTGAGAGGGTGTTTCAGAGGAGAGCTGCTCAACAAGTTTTCATTAGATGTTGAATGTGCTTGCTGTGTGCTATTATAGCAACTAATAACATTCAGATTTCAAGTGCATTTTATAGAGAGAAGTGAGAGCTGCTAAAGTCAAATCAAATATTACTTTGTACCATAAACTTGCTAATCTGAAATGATAATTTGTTCTGTTACACAAGGGTAGGAGTGCTAATATCAGTGAAGGGCACTGAATTGCTGCTTTTGCATTTAATCTACTTTGAAATAGGTTGTTACAGGTTATGTCTTTAGACGACTTGTTTAAAAACATCCTGCAGACCAGCAAATTTTATGTAATTTACCCAAAATTTTGTACCCTGAAATTTTAAGCCAAAAGGGAACACTATGCACCTGACTTGATCTCTGACAAAAAACATTAATAGAAACAACTCAGGTGCCTGACACAGATATCCAGTACAATTTTACATGATAATTAAGACCATGGAGCAGATCCTCCTAGAAACTGTGCTGAGGTGCATGATAAATAAGGAGGTGACTGGTGACAGCCAATGTGACTTCACTAAGGGCAACTCATGCTGGACAAATCTGGTGGCCTTCTATGACAGGGTTACAGCACTGATGGATGAGGGAACAGTGACTGACATAATCTAATTGGATTTCTGCAAAGCGTTTGACACTATCCTTCATGACATCCTTATCTCTAAACTGGAGAGACATGGTGGATAAGGAATTGACTGGATGGTTGCACTCAAGGAGTTGCAGTCAAGGGCTCAATGTCAAGTGGAGACCAGTGACAGATGATGTTTCTCAAGGGTTGATTCAGTGCTGTTTCACATCTTTGTCAATGACATGGAGAGTGGGCTTGAGTGCACCCTCAGCAGGTCTGCTGATGACACCAAGCTGTGTGGTGCAGTTAACACGCTGGAGAGAAGGGATGCCATCCAGAGAGACTTTGACAGGCTGGAGAGGTGGGACTGTGTGAACCTCATGAAATTCAACAAGGCCAAGTGTAAAGTCCTGCACCTGAGAGGGAGCAATCCCAAGCACAAACACAGACTGGGATGGATTGTGAGCAGCCCTGGGGATATGACTGAGGGATGTTTGTGGACTGAGTTTCACATGATTCATCAATGTGTGCTCTCAGCTTAGAAAGCCAACCATGTCCTGGGCTGCATCCAGAGCAGTGTGATCAGCAGATTGAGGGAGGGGACTTTGCCTCTCTACTCTGTTCTGGTGACACCTGGAGAGCTGCATCCCACTCTGGGGGCCCCAACATAAGGAGGACATGGACCTGCTGGAGCAAGTCCAGAGGAAGGCCATGAAGATCATGAGAAGGCTGGAGCAGGCTGAGAGAGTTGGGCTTGTTCAGCCTGGAGAAGAGAAAGCTGTGGGGAGACCTTAAAGCACATTCCAGTACACTAAGGGAGTCTACAGGAAAGCAGGAGAGAAATATTTTACAAGGGCATGGAGGGGAAATAGCTTTAAACTATAAAAGAGCAGCTTTAAGTTAGAGAAAATTCTTCACTGTGAGGATGGTGAGACACTAAAACAGGTTACCCAGAGAAGTTGTGGATTTTTCATCCATGGAACTGTTCAAAGCCAGTTTGAATGACTTTTCGAGCAACCTGATCTAGTGGAAAATGTCCCTGTCCATAGCAAGGGGATTGAAATTAGATGATCCTTGAAGTCCCTTCTAACACAAACTATTCTATGGTTCTATGAATGTGTCCTGCCTGGTGTGTCGTTGCTGCTTCAGAGGTACAGAGGTCAGTAGCAAATCCTATGTTATACCTGTAAGCCCATCTCCAAAGGCTGGCTTGGACAGCCTAGAGCAAAATAATTTGGTGCCAGTCCCCTACATCTAAGAATGTGAATAGCTTCTCATGTGCTTTGAATTTCAGAGACCTTTAGATAAGTAACTTAATTCCCATTAAGTATGTAATGAAATGCCACTCAGAGATTAGAAAACTCTTGTAATGATGCACCAAGAAATGATTCTTAGGAAAGGTTACAGGTTCAAACTTGATTGTAATAGATATCTGTATCTGAATGAATTATCTAGACTCCATTTATTATATTTAATGGAAAGAAACAGGCAGTCTTATGGGGCAGTTCTTTTGATCTGCCTCAGATATCCCCCATAAGCTAAGATGAATTGCATTCTAGAAATGCTCATTTCTCTCACTGACAAAGGTTTAGCTAGCTTGCTCAGAAGTCAGCAGGCACCTACAGGTAACTAAGGCCTGACCAGAATGACCAGAAATCATTACTACCTACAGTGTAATTGGAGAAAATAGATTGAAGAACTGAGATATGTAAGATATATATCTGTTATCAGAATAATCATAATCAAAGAATATTCTTGCTGACAACTTTAACTGAAAGACCAAGATCCAAGCTGCTTCTGTCCCTCCAGATAATATCACCAGCTCAGAAACAGGACTATGTAACAAGAACCATGCCTCTTTTCAACCTTATGAACAGAATATATAAGATTTAGAGGCTGAATAGGACCTTCAAGAGCAATACATTCTCTGACAAGCTATGATAACAATGGGAAAGAAACAAATACATCCATTACTTACCCACATGTTACTGTGACATTCTTTTCATTCTGATGAATAGTACCATTAATCCACACTATGGTGTTATTTACGCATGTCTTGTTTGGGTCTTTAAGCTCTTGCATTTCAATGTCATATGCAATAAATGTGTCTGCCATTGCACCAAACACAAGCAACACAGCTGGCTGGGCTACTCCATGAGCAATAGCACACAAACTACCAGCAACCATCATTAAAATCTCCGTAGATGACGAAAATCGAAACTAAAGAGGAAAGAAAAAATATGGTCTCTGCTGAGAGGCAGTCTTCATACTGGTTGTGTAATGATAAATAATTAATTAGGTGGATCAGATAAAAAAGTTCTCCTTAAATTTCAGAATTATCTTCAATATAGAAATAAGAAGAATTCCTCTGTCCAGTCTAATCTAATTACATCTGTGACTACAGCCTTATAAATTATTACAAGCTTCCTTTTAACATGTGAATGAATGTATCATCATATAACATTAATAGCTCAATATCATTCCACATTATCATTATTCCAGAGACTAGGTAAGAGATTAAGAATAGTGATTATAATTCATATATATATAGTCTGCTTTATAGCTTTCCAATGGGGACAGGGAGAGAGCAAAGGGAAAAAAAAGCCTTAGGGCATTATGTGGAGCCTTTGAACAGAGCTATCCAATTTCTCAAGTCTGAGGTGCTGTGGTAGAAAAGCAACTAAACATCTCAGAGTTCTCATAGTTAAAATTCTAAAATGCATTGGCTGAACCAGGCAGTTGTGGAATGGATCTTAATCCGTGAGAAAAAGAGTTTTTACACAGATAGCTGAACAAAGATACAGTGATTTAAGTTGCCTCTGTCATGATCGTATGAAGTCTGATTCTCAGGGTGAAGTCAGGTGCAAATATATATATTAAGCTGTCCATATAGAATATCAGTATCAAAAGCTATACATTTTAAAATAGGAGTGTCAAGAGGAATCATGGCCTGCTGAAGAACCTGTCCAGATGCTAGAATGTGTCTTAGAGAAGAAAGGATGGGAATTTACAGCATATATGGAGAGGGACATTAGGACAGAGACAATATAGAGGGAAAACCAAAGGGACATTAGGATAGAGACAATATAGAGGGAAAACACAAAAGAGAAATATATAAAAAGGCCCTTCTACAAAAAAATAAGAAAATAAAGTCAGTCAGAAGGAAACTGTAACTCTACTACTGTTTTACAAACTTTGCTTATAAGAAGTCTAGGAATTCCCTTGGTTAAAAAAAAGCACACATAAAATGCACAGATATGTGATATCTGATGCAAATATACTGTGTTTACCAACTACATTTTAGGAATTAAATATCACTGCAAAAGAAGCTACAGTATTCAAACCTCTCTGCTTGCACTTTGTGGGGACAGACTGTTCTCTCCACTCAACCAGGAGTTGAGATACCTCTTGACTACATTTCTTTTAAACTTTAGATTAACCCAATGGAATTACATCAAATTACATCAAAGGATAGATGTAACTCATACATATGGTATTGTGCATCCACAAGTTTTCATTGCAACCAAATCTTCTAAAACCCATGGAGCAATTATGAGGGAGCAAAATTATCTGCCAAATATCACACAGCAAATTTTTGGCAGAAATAAGAATGAACCAAGGTCACCTAGATCCCTGCTATGCATCTTACCTCATTTCCATATACGTACCTGTATCTTAAATATAATGTGTTTAATAGACAATTCTGACACCAAACTGACAAGGTGACAAGGGGTACTATTGAATTCCCAGTGAATTTTATTGGTAGGATTTCAGGCCAAACGATTTAATCCTTAGAAGTTCAGTTTAATCAGCTATACCCCAAAACAACCATACTGGTTATTGTCACTTCTGCAACACAATACACATCAAATATTTGTAGGCATTGCTTTCATTACCAGCTGAAAGAAGCCAACACGAACAGTGTTTTCTTTCTTCTTTGATGACCTTCAACAACAGAAAACATAAAATTATGAACTTGTATTTTAGTACTTCTCTGGTTTTATATGCAAAGTATAAAGAATTGAACTTAACTTACTTTTCACTTTTCTTCTCTATAAAAGGTTCTTCATATGCATAGAAATTTCTGGCAAAAAGGATAAGATTTTACATTATTACTTTTATTCTCTTGGTTACTTTTCTGAATTACATTTTATTTGAGACATTTTGCCCAAGATTTTGAGACAAGCTGTTTCTTTCAGATTTCTTTGGAATTGGTGATTTGATGGTTCTTTGAAATTTTAGACAGGGACTAGAATGGAGGTTAGGTTAAAATTCTCTAAAGGTCTATACTTTTTTCCATAAGCAGCTCCTCAACACTGTTCCTATAATGTGGATTGTTGTTACGTGACAGATTGTGGGTTCTTTGAGGTCAGATAGAGAAAAACCTACTGCCCAAATTGTTGGTTAATCCTTTCTTTAAGACAGAGAAATTTTGTGTTCCAATAGCAAGGAATCATCAGCTATGTACATTCAGTGATGAACGAGTAGGGATATTCTGTTTGTAGTGTGGCTTTTTGGTTTGGTTTTTAATAAAGGAAATTATTCAAGCTATATTTATCATAAACTGTTTTCAGAAACCAGATCCTAGAAAGCCTAAAGCAAGCTTTCCTTCAGGTATGTACATATGTGTTATATGTGAAAGTGCAAAAGAATTCGGGTTTCAAGGTGGAAAGCTGTGGTAGACTTCTAATACTGGGCTGATGCTCTCTTAGATGGGAAACCTGACAATGGGAAAAAATAATTCTCTGGTTTCCCTGTTGTAAAGGTAGCTGCCAGACTGGGTACACTGTGTCAGAAAGAGCTAGCTCAAATTACAGCCTATTGTCCAGCCTGTTACAGACGCTGGAAAGAGGAGGCTCTTAATTCCAATCAGATCTCTGATATAGCTGAAGGTCAAACTAGCTGAAGGTCTAAATCATCCCAATTTTTAACTATCCAGAATTCTACATTTAAATCTTAATATCCAAGATAATTCCTTTTGTTTCAAAACCTCACACTTACGTTTTAAGAGAAATTAATCGAGTTTGATTAAAATTCCTGAAAAAGTGATTTCTCAAACTAAAAATCCTGAAGAAAGGTAAATTAGAATGTCAAAAACATTTTCAGAAGGAAGATAATGCTGGTATTTAGGCTTTTTAAAAGTTTCCAGGACTGCTTTGGTCTACCTGTTTTAGTTGTATTAAATAAGGCAGTTCAACTACTAGAGAGCAGCTTTTTTTAAAAAAAGAAATATTCCAGCAATTTGATCCAATGACATTAACTTATCTGAATATTCCTAGAAATATTGATTGTTCCAGTCGTGTACGTGACTTACTGTGATTTCTTGAAGCTGTTACCTGTGTGGGAAAATAAATGCACAGTCTAGTTAATGATTATTGTTAAAGTACATAACCTTCTGTAGACATGTGAAAATATAAACTCTACAACTCCATGGGGTCCTGATCATTCCTGAGTTATAAACATCTTATTCCTACTAATACATATATCCAGGATGTGATTTACACTAAGAACATTATTCAGGACATTTGCCAAAAGTCATTTTCATTGCCAACTGTTTGCTAATATTCAACTAGTTGTCTTGGACACTGCCTCCTTAAGGATACTAGGCTGATGCTCACTCCGTGCATGCCCCCTGAAAGGAGGAATGGTAAGCTCTTCACTCTTGCCTCCACAACTTAGAGACTGCAAATCCTGTGGAAGATGAGCAGTTGTGGTCTTGGAGGATAGGATGAACTTGTCACACTGATGTCTACTCTTGAGACATTGTCTAAGGAACCATAGCTTAGACAAATGGAATCATACTACAAGATATAATTAAGTTGTAGGACAATTCCTTAGCCCCTAGAAAAGGTCTAGATTTATCCCCTTTCAAAAGATGCTGTGAAAGATATAATAAAGCACAGCTTGTGTTATCAGGGGCCCCAAAGAAGTGTCATTAGAAGGTCTGATGTAGAAAATATTTGTTGTACATCACTTGAGATGACAATGAATAAAGAGTTAGTTTCATACCTACATCACAATTTGGATAACCTAAGGGCACTGAGCACATGCACTTTGCTCAATTACAATGCATTTGCCAGTTCAACATTAAGTTCAGAACCATGGTTTGCATTTCGAGCACTGCCTTCCTTTCTTCACATCTAGAGATTCGTCACTGAGCATGCACAGGGCTGTTTCACAGAGCAGACACAGAGCAAGTTTGCATTAAAATTCACAGAGGGTACAAAGAAGTCGCTGCAACCACAAATTTTGCCTCTGTCATTTTTCTACCCAGGGAAAGAAGGCTTTTCCATTACTTCCAGGGTTTTGCATTTCTCAAGAACACAGTGTTAGATGGAAAGAGTCTGAGTTTGGGATTGAGGAAACAGCTGATGAATCTCCCTTCTGGGGTTAATAAGATAACTTTATTTGGCTTTAGTTAACAATTACTCTAGTGGTTGTATTTTGCTCTCTGTTACTTGGGGATGGTAAAAAAAAATATTACTTCAGTAAGGGCACATGTATCCCAAGAACCCCAGACATTTTCCAGGAAAGTTCTGATCTATAAAACTGTTATTACAAAGGATCATTTGGTGTTAGTAAACCTTTATTTTGTGAAGAAAGAATATATCTGGTTAGTTGAAGTTTGGCAGCAGGTAATAACAGTTGTGATTTGAAACCATTTCTGGAAGATTCTTTAAGGTTTATCAGAAAAGTAAAGGTTTAGAGAAAGCTTTTTCTATGGGCTGGTAATGCAAAATGTTTTGCAAGAAATTAAGGAAATGGCTAGTGGGAGGAAAATGGGAGGAACAAGAGCCCGGTGAAAAAGCTCTCTAAGCCATGAATTTAGAGAGCAAAACAAGCACTCTTCAAATGTGAAAAATTCCTATTCTATGAATTTGAAGAGGGAAACAAGACTATATCAATGCTATTCAATAGAGCAAGGAATTGTAGGCCAGGCCTGTGGGCCAGCAGGTTTTAGGCAAGAGAAGAATTTAGAAATACGGTAATTTGAAAAAAAAAAAAATAGGTGAGTAACAGTTCACTGAGGACAGTTCAGTGAGAACTGAAAACGTAGAAAAAGAGGACAGAAAATTATGTTCACAGAAAATAATAGAATGTAGGGAAGCTAAAAGAAAGCAGCAGAGACTCAATGAAAAGCTGAAAAACACTGGCAAGAATATGTATTTACTGTTAAAGTGAGAACACACAAAGAAGAAGTTCTGTGAAAGTCAAGTAATGAAAAATTTGAGTCAGAAAGTTCCCAAATCAACCTGTCTCTTAATTACACTTACAAGTGTGGTGTTCAAGGGTTGATTCAGAGAGGGCTAATCCTAACTAATTTGTGCAAAAGGTGGTTATCGAAGCCAGCCTAACTGGAGATGAGATCAGTCAGCACTGAGAATCCCAGTGAGGTTTTAAAGCTTTATCTACTTTGGGAAAGGTGTTCTAGCAAATTAAACACCTTTTCCTTACATTAAGCAGAAAAAGAGTGTATTTCCTAGGAAACCAAGAAAAGAAAGGCAACTTCACTTGATAGGCCGAAAGAACAACTCAATTGTCAAAAGAAGAATAGTCTTTTGCCAGTAGATAGCCTTTTGCAAAAATCTCATAACAAGTAAAAGCAACAAGTGTGTAAAACAAACAGGCAGATAAAAAAACAGCTCCTCAAACCAGCAAGATGAAGTCTAAGCAACCTGGGAGTTCGAAGTAAGCACCTGGAAGAGATGAACTGTTTTCTTTCCCAGAAGTTAGCCATATCCCCTTAACCTATATTGCAATTTGGCTTCCGTTAAGGGCTGCTCTTTTGCTTTCCTTTGTACTTTATGATCTGTACAAATATTTAAGATCCTCTATTTTTTGGCTTTTCTCGGGTCTTACAAGGAGAACTCAAAATATTTACCAGTTTCTCTTCGTATTTCTCAACCCTTTCTGCATTTGGACTGACAAAATGGAAAAATGCATACTGCAAAGGGAAAATAGGAAAAGGACAAGCTCTAATAAGAAGAGGGATGCAGATTTTAGCATTAGCTAAGATCTTAGAATTAGCTCATAACCATTCTCCATAATACATATATGGCTATAAATAGGAGTGTTTGCTGGAAGTAGCTATGGAAGACAGCACCTTTTACTTTTTCTTCTTCAATAGAAGCCTTTTACTTGTACCACAAAGTACTCAGTGTAAACACCTATGTAGATACCTTGAACTTGTTAGCTTACCTGTAAAGATTGTCCATGACCAGGGATTATAATATTTTTTACAGAATAGTTTTGGGCAGCATACTTATGACAGCAGGTACCATATAACACTATTTATTCCACAGACTATTTGCTTTATATTCTGTAGACTACTTGCTTTGCTTAGGCCACCCACCACCTATTTTACATGCCTTATAACACAAGGAGGTGACTGAAGAATACACTTCTTACTTTTGCCATCTGAGTCAAAAGCATAATTATCCTCTCCCAATCTCTTGATGCTACGTAGAACTACTGGGTCAGACATGTTGATTATTTACTTCAATCAAAAGTCCTGAAAAGAGATGGGGGGTGGGGATGGGGAGAAGAAGAGTATCAGCATACTTTTGTCTGTGAACATGAAACAACATTAAATTAAACTCCCCCTTTGCCCTCATGATCCCAGGACAGTATCACTGATTACAGCACAAGTTATAGCAGGGCAAATGTCACGAACTCAGTGAAACTACAGAGCAGAAAAACACCTCAGAGAGTGCCCAACCCATCCCTGAGCACAAGGCCTCTGAGGTTTCAGTGCCTCCTGCCTTGAGCAGAGGCTGCCCTGTGGGGCTTGGCAGGTCCCAGCAAACAGTCCTGTCCCCAGGGATGGCTCTGCTGGAGTGAACTAGGGCCTCTGTGAAGGCAGGCTAGAGGCTGAGACATTAACAGGACAGATCCTGCCTCAGTTACAAGGGAGCAGCAGGACCTGTCTCTGCCCTGTCCTGTCTCAGCTGGCAATAGCTGGGAGGACCATAACAGGGAACAATTGGGGCTCAAGAAGGGAGAACAGTGGGAGCCCCAGGGCCACACCAACATCTGCATCATCACCAAAAGCTGCACTCCCATAGCTCTCGGCTACCAGAACTGCTCCTCTAGACAGTTTTATTCCTATAGTCTGTGCTGAGCAGATATCATACACGAAAAGAAACAAGACAAAATTAATACCTTTTTGTTAAAAAGCGCTTTTGTGAGTAAGTATCTGCCAGGTAAGCCTGGCATCCAAGATGCCCCCAGGAGAAAATGCTGCAGAAGTCATCCCCAAAATATGCCCTTTCACAACCAGAGTAGTCCCATCCACATCTTTGTTTAATGCAATGTATCCCAAGGCATAGTCACTACATCTTCTTCCAGTTTTTAAGTATCAACGTTTGCATGATTATACATCAATAAAACACTCACAAGCTCTCATTTTAAGCATATTAAGCATTTAGATAGCATCAATTGTCCTTATTTCATTTTAACAAATGTTTATCAATTTTGTAATTATTAATTGTAATTGTAACATATTTTTTTTTAAGACTGAATGTTGATACAGTTTTAAGTAACAGGAAAAGTGGAAAACCCCTAGTGATTGATAGATTCGAAAAAGAATTCTAGTTGCAAAGATTTGCTAGAGATAAATGTTCTGGAATAATGTTACTTTTCCAATAAAATTATGACTGTCCCACATTTCTGAAAGGAAACATTTTTTTCCTATTTTTTCTAAAGCTCAACTCATCAAATACTGTCCTGTTCCACAGGCATCATTCATTAGCTTACTTAAACAGAATAGTATAGCAGATTAACATGATGTATTAGAATATTAAAATAACCTTCCTTAGGGTCTGAATTTAACAGCGATCTCTTAGAACATCTTGCAAAATGCTGTTGCTGACGTCTGCATTTAAATTTAAATAGAAGGCAATGGATCATCCCATCTACCCATGTGTGTGCAAAGTACAACCTAGTAGCAGAGAATAACTCAAACTGCACTCAGATGAAATAGCATCTTACTCTAGCTAGTTTCAGTGCAGTTGCTGGATTTTTGAGAAACAAAAATCTTTGAGGAACTCAAAATCCAGATATAAATAAGTAATACTTGAAAAATGCTAACAAAGAAACACATCTTGCAAAGGAGTAACATTAAGACCTGATCCAAAGCCCTTTGAAATCTATTTCAAATCACCTCTTTATTCAGATCAGATCTTTATTTAACATAAAGGGGAGTGAAGGGGTGGAGAGAAAAAAGCAATTAAAATTGGCTCTGAAAGTACTATCCTTCATGTTTCTCCAGAGTAAGGTTCCTCATATATTAATGATAACGTTTATGCAGAAAGCCATATATTGCTTCAAAATAGAATTTAAATGTCTCGTTCTTCAAACAGTCTCATTAAAAACAAACAAACAAACAAACAAAAACCAACCCCCCCCCCCCCAAAAAACAACCAAAACCAACAGTAACTGTGCACAGGAAATGCAGCATTTGGCTTAAATTGTCCCAAAGGAAAAAATACAATTACCTTTCAGTTCAGGAAGTGTTATCAGTTAACTCTGAAATAATAAACAGGACAAATATATTACTCACCCGTGGCAGTGAAAAATCATGGGATCATAAACAGATTGCAAGGACTCTGTTCAATTAGTCAGTGAAGCACTCAAGAATTTTCCAGCATATTTTCCTTATTTCAACCCATTTGTCAGAACTGAATCTTTCAATTGGGCATTGGCTATTTGCACCTGGGTCAATAACCATGTGGTCACAATGTTTTCAGTTCATTGACATCTAATGGAGTCTTTAAATTTGACTAATGCAATTTCACAACAAAGTCAGGGCACTTGCAAAACAATTACACATGAGGAGGCCAGACAGTTCTCTGGCAAACAACTCACAATTGAATGCACAGGAAGAATTATTACAGTATTTTTTTATCAGCAACTTTATTTGCAGGGCAATAACTGTGTACACTCTCATCCCCACCATACATAGCAACATCAGCTGAATAACATGAAAATTTGTTCAGAGATTAAGCCAAATTCAGATTAAAAATTTTAAAAGCTTAAAAAGCTTTGTTTTAAAACGTTTAAAAAGCTTTAAAAGCTTTGTTAAGTTAATAAAAGCTTTGTTTTCTAACTTTTTCCAATTTTTCCTTTGAAATGAAGATTTCACAGACTGGAAGCTCCTGAGTAGTAGTGAATTCTCATTGGATATAAGCCCTCCACAGATTTTTCTGGGTAGCATTACTTCAGTATCCACAGTAATGTAAATTCACAGTTTATTTTATTTGACATTTGACAAGCATGTGTTTGTTACCTTTCATGAAAGAAGATCTCACTAAAGGGATGTTTTATACATCCAGTTAGTGATAGATAAATATTTGGGAATGTGCTCAAAAAGTCAGCATTATCAATACATCATTGATACATTGATACAACATTCTGTTCTGATACCATCTGTCCGAACAGAAATTCAGTTCCTGGAATGTTTGTTGGGACTGTTTGCACTCACTTACTTATCTAGGTTTTGGCACAAGCGCTCAGCACCTCCCATGCTGTGTTACCCAGCTAGGGAACAAAGTAAATAAATTCCACTTAACAGGTATGGGTTTGTTTTAAAATTTCAATACATGTAATAGATGACCTATAAATTATCACTCATTCTATCAAAAGCAAAAATTACATATGCACTCTACTGAACAAATCTGAATGTAACTGTTTTGGAATACTGCTACACAATATCTGAAAACTGGAAAAATCCCATATATCTGACCCAACAAGTTGGGAAAGACAAGATGCTGAAATTTCTCACAGCCACCCATCCAGAAAAAATACATACCATACATGAGTTATTGCAGGATAATAACTTCTTCCCTGAAGCGTTTTCTCTTAATTATCACAATTGTTACAAATATCTAGAGAACACAGCAAACTAATTATGGGAACTACCGTGGTGCCTTCTGGTAGCACAGACAAGGAGCAATTTGTGTCTAAAAACATGCAGTGCCATTTTAGATACTAGAACACTTACACAGGACTGATAGACAGCACATGGGGCCAGAAGAAACCCTATCACCAGCCAGAGGTCTTCCCTAAAAAAGGGATTTCCTAAGATGCATAAATTGGCTTCTTCCATTTAGCAGCCAGCCAGACTTTCAGACAAGTCAGATAACTAATGATCTACTGCATTGAGAACTAGGATCTGAAATACACTGTCAGCTACTGTACATGCACATTCTCACTCTGGGAAGCAGGTAAGATAGCTTACCCCTCTTTCATTTACAGATAGCAAGCTGAAAGTTCACAACCATGAATAAACCTTGCAGTATTTGTGGGCTGAGTGCCATATACAGACAGAAATAGAAGTGTTAGCATGGGAAAAAAATCCAACACTATAAATAATAATGTCTAAAGCAATTAAATCATTGGGCTGCCTTCAGGAAAGATATGAAGGCTTTTGGAGTAAAGGTTTATTGCATTCAACTCAGACTGTTACAAACAGCAAAGATTACAAAACAGAAAGGGGTTATTTGGAGCAAGCTTCTCCCTCATATTAAAATGCAATATGAAAGGAATATTTTCAAAAAGGTGAGGCAATTTCCAGACATTTTTGTCAAAAGGAGCAACACATTTCTCACTGAGAAAGCCTTGCAAAGTAGCATTATACCTCCTCATCATTCTGACTTTTTGGAAATTCTGTCATAAGAACAGCTAATCTTAAGTATATCTGCACCACAATATGACTATCTACACATATTTGGTCTAGAAAGATTTATTCGAATCTCAGTTAAAGATTAATTATTCATGTTGGCATGTAGTTGTGAGTGAACTCCCAAACAGAAAAACTTTTATCTGCTGATGTAATCAACATGCTCAATGTGTTTTTTCTGTCATTATTATATGTTTATTTATTTAGAAATCAAATAGAAATCAAGTCCCTTTCTTCTGCTAGTACCAGCGATGGATCAGCCATTCAGGACCTGTCTAACTGTTTAACAGCTGCCAAGCCTGTTGGAGCAGAGGCTGTCTTTTGATCCTTGGACTTGTTTCACACAGAGGCTTTCTAGAAGCTAAAAGCTTTTTATCTTTTCTCCACCGAGATTATCCAGTCAAAAGGATTGATTAGGGAAACAAAGAAACTGTGAAACGACACCACCTTCTCTGATCTTTATCTTTAGACATTAAAATTTGGTTGGTTGAATTTAGTCCCTGTCAGACCACAAGTATACCATCAAGCTGTTGTGAGACACTATCACTGCAAATGTTAACATTTGTAAGAAAATATAAACAGAATTTGAGACAGGGCACAAGAGCTGTAAACACATTATTTAAATTATAAATGCAGGAAAAATATCAGTTGGCTAATGTATTATTTCTCACTGTATGGAGGACCAGATTCTGCTGACATTTACTCTCCCGGGACCAGACACCTTATTTTGTCAAATGCCAGCAAAAGCCAGTGACTTCTGGAAAGAAGCAAACCATGGTGTGTTTGTGCTATGAGTACCAAAATCTGACCTGTGCACAAGGCTGTATGAGGCAGGTAAAAACATTAGACATATGCTTTTAAGGACTAGAAGGGACATCTCATGGGGGAAGACTCAAAATGTCCACCAAGTGAGAACGTCCTGGGAGATTGCATCCACAGAACCTGGATTTGGTTTGATTGTCAGAGTCAGCACGTGTGCTTCAACACCTTTGCCTGTCCAGCAGGAATAACTCTAGCTTCTTGCTTTTCCCTGGAGAACCAAGGGGGTTTTCCTTCCCTGATGTTATGGTTCAAGTACAGCAATTTTTTCTTTCTAAGAGTCAGGGATTTCATTACAAAATACACCTAAGGAATCAATAAGAAATCAGACAGTCAAGGTCTGCTTTCTACAGAGAAAAGCTGTCTCATGCCAAGCTAACAGAAAACTATGAATAGAGCTCAGATTCTGCTTATGTGATTTCTTTTCCAGTAAGGTCCCCAACATGCTGTGTTCTGAGAGAGTTGGAGGATGCTCTGTAAAGAAGGGAACTTATTGGGAAAATTCTCCATTTTAACATTTTCTGACATGCTAAGCAGGTTCTATTCAGCTTTCTGAAATTACTTTCTGCAGTTCAAAAGCAATTTGGTGGGGAAAAAAAAAAAAAAAAAGCAATGGTAGAGAAACTCCTTTTATGTTTTGCTCTCCTACACTTGCATGGTAAAGGATTGCTACCCACAATGCCAGGACCCCATACGTGACACTTACTGAGCAGAGATCCCCTGTGACAGGCTTTGCATGCTGGTGGAGTCTTGTTCTGTGGTCACTCCAACCACACTGTGGAGCCTGTCACTAGATTCAGGCTAGACAGGCCTGTGCAGGCACTTCTGCCAGGCTTGTCCTGGAGAGGGAATTTTTGCCAGCCACCTGTTTTACCCCCACGTCTCCAGCAAGATGCCTGCACGTCCTGACTGCCCCAAGAGTGCTGAAAGTACAGTAACAACAAATACAGCAGCTTGTGGCACTCAAGAGTAGTGAAAGACCAAGAATTTCCAGGCCAAAGACAAAGGGAACGGAGTGAGAAAGTGGAGGGGAAGAGCTGCCCACCATGCAGAGGATGAACAACTCTTCAGCTCTTATCAGGGACCAGCCAGGCCACGTGTCACCAGCCAGTCTGGGACAGGCAGCCATTGCCATCATCCACCCAACTGTAGGGCAAGATCATTTCCAGCTCCATCCTACCACTTTGCTTGGTTTCCTCAGTTTTATTTCCTACTCATTCAGTTAGTTTCAAAGCAAGTTTCACAAAAAGGTTTATTCATTCATTTTGCTGTTGAGAAAGGTCTTTGCCCAAGCCTCCTCACTGACTGCAGCACCTGGCACTGCACAGCACTGTGAGTGAAGAGATGTGTGAAGGGAAAAGAAATTCAGCTGCCATGTTTATGCAGTAGTGCCCACCAGAGAAGTGCCCACCAGAGTCTGGGCCAAAGATTAAGCAAACAAGCCACCCAGCAATCATATGTTAGCATCTGTGCTCATTCAAACTAGAGATCCTGTTTGTACAGTTTGTAGTATTTGAGAGTTTATTTGAGAAATGTTAAAATTGGTTTGCTCCTAGTACCAAAAATCTGCTCCTAGACTAGTAAAAATAATTTAATCCCTAACAGTTGTCATACATAAAGAGGTATCTTAAAAGATTAAGTCACATCAACAATAACTCGTTCATATGCAAGAGAAAAGGGGAAGGTCTGAAGCAAGCTCTATTAAATCAACAAGACTTCTGCTGATTTCAGGACAAGATCAGTTCTTTCAGCTCAGTAGATCAGTTCTCCTTAATGAGCCTTGACAGTGTCCCAGGCTCTTTAAATCACTATATATAGCCAGCAAAGCTTATACAACATGGGTAGGTGAGGCAGGCATAGAGCATAGCCAGAAGATTAATACCAAGAAGATCCCTAAAATAGACAGATCACAGTACAAGTCATTAGCAATAGCAGGGAGAGGGACTCTGCTGATGTGCATCAATCAGGAAAGTACCACGAGACACAGAATTTATGAGTTGTTTGGGTTTTTTTTTAAACCAACATGCGTGTCTTGGCACACAAGTTTATGAGCAAATTGGGCTGTTTCTATGTTCTGACACTGGAAATAACTGGTGAAGACAACTCATGAGCACCTGGAGGTATAGACTGAGCTTGCAGATGTCTCCCCAGAATGTGAGTAGAACTTGTGTCTATTGTTATAGTGAGCAATATCTATTATATGCATTTGCAGATCTCTAAGAGAGCTAAGCATTTGTTTTCTAGTGCACAGACAAGATAACATGCAGTCCCTTCCTTTCTAGAGTAATATTAACAATTGTTACTTATTCTAGCACCTACATGGTCTGAATAAAATGCTGACTCAGAAATGCTCTTCCCAACATGTGGAATCTTTCCCTACTTCAATTTTCAAACACTGGGATGGTGACCTAAGATTTTAAATGGTTTTGTTTTCCTGGGGCTTTTATGATGCTGTGGTAAAAATATGAAGTACAAGCCATACAAAGAAGATACAATCATGCAGAAAACTCACTGTACCAGACTACATTCATCTCTCTGCAAAATGCTGTGGAGGAGAGATTGGAAATATATTTCTTTTCAGGTGACATATTAACAAAGATCTTAAATTACCTGTTGATCACCAATCTGAATTATCACATTGACATGTTCACACAGCATACAAAAAAGCTGCTTTTCTGTGAAACAGAAGTGCGAAGCTTTGCATGTACGAGAATAACTCACCTAAGAGGCAGAGGTCTGATGTTTTGTGCCTGCCTATTTGTTCAATTAATTAACTGAAAACTAGAGGCTTGTAGCTATGGAAGGGTGACTCTGGAGAGCTGTTGGATGATCTTTCAGTGCACTGCCTGCTACATCTAAACCTTCCACTGAGTGCTACATGCATGCTCATTCTGAAGAACCACAGTGCCCAAATTTCCCATTGGCAGTTCTTCCTCAGGAGGCCTGGCAGGTCACTCTACCCATTTCAGACTGGAGTTTTGCACTGCCTGCAGAGTGGGAGTGAAGAAATCCACAGCACACACAGACACACAGACTTCACCCCAGCCTGAAATTCTTTGGCATAAGCAAACTTGCTGTGGGAGTAAAACAGCCTTCTTCAATATGGGGTCTATGTGCTTCAGTTTCCTTTAGTGCAAAGCAGAGGGATGCTGTACTTTGCAGTCATCTAGAGATCTGAGAGGGCCCTCAATGCAGTCATGCTGCTTTTCTCTAAAACCAATTGCTTTTATAATGGCACATGGGAAGGCACAAGAAGCCAAGGTCTATCACAGAAGTTCTCAATTTGCCAGGCAAATATCAAAGTTTGATGGAAAATAGAATTTGCCTTTAGCTATTTACTGGCTACGTTATTAATCCAAATGGAATATTTATGAAGATACATCAATACTCTTGAAATATCATGCTGACATTTTCTCTGGAAATGCACTGTTTGCCACTCCATGCAGCTATTTCAAAATCAATATGATCTTGAAAGCCAGGTGCCTTTTTTTTTTTTTGGCTTTTGTAGAACTTCACAATTCTCAAGGAAGAAATATTTTGGATAACACTGTACATTCACAGAATTAGAGGATTTTCTTGAAAGAAAACTTTAACTGAGACTGTTTCTCTTGCTCCTGACCCCAGGCTTCTCCCAGCAGGAATGACATCATCTAGCAGAATACATGGTGGCAGAAGGCTCCCGCAGAGCAAAACCTCCCATGATGCTCAGGTCATGTGTTACTGGAGAAAGACATGGCAAGAGCTAGGAAGTCAGGAATTACAGACTTAGTAACACTGGGCCAGGGCTGACAAGGAAAAGAGCAGTGGATAATCCACAGTGCTGCCCTCTCAGCTGTCTCCCCTGCAGCCTTTTTTCTTACTGGGCTTCTGGACCAATTATTGCTACATAAACACAGTGGCTAACACTAATCAGAGCAATCCCAGGTGTTTTCCTTACAGAAGCCAGGTTGGTATCTTGGCCAAACACTCCAGGACTTATCTACAGAGGGCCCAGTTTCAAATTTAACTCACTTTCCAGTAGCACAAGCTCACTGTCCACTGCTTCCTCCCAACAGCACAGCCAAGAAGGGAAGATGTGACTTACAGGTCCTGCTTTCAATTAGGTTGTTTGCCCAAAACTCTAATTATTTTGTTTAATTTTGTATTGGAAAAAAGGAAATTTGAGTCCTAAAGTTATGTGTATATATCACTGCACTACCTTGCCAAATACCTTATTGTGATTTAGTGCCATGGTTCCCAGAGCCTGCTGACAGCAGCTCCTCTCTCTTTTTGTGTCGAGCTCTGCTCCAAATTCTAAATGGGCAGCTAAAGGAAATGTCATTGCCTGGCACATCATTGCAAATGGACTGGGGGGAATCTATGGTCAGCTGCTGCAACATTTCGTTTTCAGACTTTATTTTACATTGCAAAAGCCTTCATTAGTCTGAATACTTTCACATAGTTGCAGTGGCACTTCATCTGAGCACTCTTTGAGTTCTCTCAGAAAATCCATGTCACCAACACAGTGAAAAATTACAATGATTTCAAAGTGCACACATTCAGGAACACTGCAATCCTTGTCAAATTAACAGGGACATTCACAGCAAGAAAGGCAAGTGTCTAAGCAAAGTACCTGAGCTAGAAGGCTGATTACATCAACCTCAGAACAACAGTGAGATGGGCCACTAAGCAGGCAAACATCCCAAAAATACAGTTAAATCCCTCCTGTAAACTGTGATTTAATGCCATGGTGTGGCACACGCAGTAGAAGGAGAAGAAACTTCTTGCGGTAAATATTTGCTTAATCAGAGACCATTAGTCTCTGAGTCATCTGAGTCAATAGCTCAGAAGTTCATATTGATGGCTACCAAGGCATTCCAGTAAAGATCATTAAGTGGTAATGAATGTTGTCACTTGTTATACTTTATTAGCTTTGTAACTGATTTATTTATTTATTTAATGAGAGTTCATTAAATTCACCATCAGATTCTGAAATTTCTTCTATACCTACTTGGTGAGGTGGCAGCAAAATTTAGGATCAGAATAAATGCAAATCAGTCCATGAACTCAGTAAGAACAAGAACAACAGGCAGGCTCTAGCAAACAGGCCCAATACACTGAGCTTCCTTTAATATTCACGTCTTAGGATAGAAATGATGCTACAGAGAAATCAGCCTTTGAAATGTCACATTTTAAAGGTAGAGATGTCTGCACATCTACAAATATGTAGGTACCCAGAGCCTAGGGGACTCTAGGTGAACCCCTGGGGGTTTAGAACCTGCAAAAAGTTTCTTTTAACAGGATGTCTGGAATGTGCTTATTGGATGTCCATAAATATTGGTTTTAATGAATTAATTTGGTTTAGTTCTTGTAAAAACCAAAATACAAATAGAAAACTAGTAATCAATTATCAAGAATTTAGATGCAAGAACTATGTTCTACATTTATCAAAACATTTCGTAATAAGCAAACAATATTCTCCCCAACAGAGTTAGGAAACCTTGAGTTTCCTTAGTGCCTTTTTTATTTTTTGAAATGTTTTTGAGGGCAACATCTCTATGCATTCCCACATTTCTTTATACAAACACACTTCCTATATAGTACGTTCTGCTGTGCTGTGTATTACTGTTAAACAGGCAAAAAGTGACAGAAGACTCAGGCACTGCCCTAAAGTCTACCTGGTTTAAGGGGCAGAGAGCAAATCGCTCACTGTCACACAACATAAGTTACATAACAAATTAGTCATCAGATCCGCAGCTGCACCTTATACTTCTCTTAGGTTGCTCCTGGGGTCACTCTGCTTCTGTGTTCCAGATTAGAAAAGCAGCTTGGGTAGCATCATACAAGTGGTCAAATCATCCTTTACTCCAGGGGAATTTCTCTCTCTGGTATCAGCATAAATAACGACCAATGTCCACAAAAAAAGAACTTTCAGAACTGATAAGGTCATTCCTTTCAGCCTGAAATGTCCTTAAAGGACAGAGGTGACTAGAAAGTCTGGTCAGCAAAGGTTGAAAACAGTGAAAATCTATGGAAAATAAAGATACAGAAGGTTTTGTCAAGGTGCACATTATTCATGGGTCCTGATCCCATTGTGCCAAAGCTCCTATTCCCGCTCTCCCCTAACATACAGTGGTCTGGAAGGGCTGCAACCAAAACCAAAGCCCCTTACAGGAGTTGTGTCTCAGGAAGTTGGAGGGTTGGCTAAACACATTTGCTTCACTGCACTTCTACATCACTAACTTAGTTGCTTGTAGCTCTCACTTTCAGACTCACTGCACATAGCAATTTTGGCTTCCATACTTTCTTTTATCATTTACTGGATCATCAGAGACAGATACAGAGTGAGAAATCTGAATGGAAAGCATGTCTTCATAACAGGCTGTGACACTGGACTTGGAAACTCACTGGCTAAATGGCTTGACCAAAAGGGATTTTGTGTCATTGCTGCATGTGCCACAGAAAAAGGAAGCCAAGAGCTACGATCCTGCTGTTCACTCTCACTGAAGACAGTAAATCTGAACTTAGCAGACTCCAACAGCATTGCCAGAGCTGTGGTGTTTGTGACTGAACAGACAGCTGGCAGGGGTAAGTCACAAGGCAACTTCTCAGAAAGATGATTCAATATGACCAAATCTGATCCAGCTAAAAGTTCTGTTGCATCTCTACTCACTGCAGAGGCATTTTTAATCTTACTGATGAAACACATTCACTTCTCAGTTCTGTCATTTCTCAGTTCAAAGATATTCTCTCCCACTTTCAGCAATGCTGCCCATTGCTTTCACCAACAGGATGCCTAAAAATCTATTTGCTTGATCTGTTAAAATCAGATTGTTCCCAGGTGTGTTTTTTAAACTCTTCCTGGTGTAGTTGAAGAATGTCAATGGAAGGAATGTACTAACTGGTACTAGAAAATTTTCTTGACAAACTCAGCCTAGTCAATTAAAAATGGTTAATTCAGGGCCTCTGCACCCCTTCTCTAGTAAACAGAAGAGTGTTTTTTGCATGCCTGGATAAGTCTGACATATGAATTGTACTCATCAATTGCACTGATGGTAACAGTTCAACACTTGCAATGTCAGCCAGTTTTCTTTGAGTTGTTACATAGGTAGCTCTCACTACCCCTATCATACACCTCTGAGCACTCCTGTAAAAGAGGAAGAGCTTACCCTTGCATACCTCTGAGACTTCAGTGATGGGTTTGGCAAAGGGTGCTAAATAGATCTGCATGGTAAATATATTCAATGTGACAATACACATTTATCAGCACTGATAGCTCAGACTAAAGGCTACCAAAGGGCACCACAGCACTGTAATCACCAGTTGTAACACACAGTTATACCAATTATTCGGTAGGCTTCTTAATAAATTAAGTACCTAAAGCAGCAAAACATCTATCTTCTACCACAGGACTTTCTCCTCAAAGGTTGTAAAAGGCTTTTGGCCTCATCATGAGTATCCCAGACCATTCTTGAATGCAGAGATTGAGAGCAAGTTTAACAAAATTATTAGCACTTACCCCATCCAGCAGGTTCTTGCTCGCAACTTGTAGAAAGCCGCACGTTCTCTTTCACCTCAGTGTGTGAGACTCTTTATGGAGGCTGAGTGATGGACTTTCAGCCTCTCCCCTCAGGCACAAGCTGTCCTCAGCAAACTCTTGGAAACGTCACTATTTATCTAAAGATCCTCGAGCAATTTATAAAGGTAGTAAAGGAGTATTATAAATACCCAGGGCTAAGCTAGTATCTTTAGAAGCACTGACTAATTCTACACATTTGGTTCAGACCTTTAGACCGCAAACCAGTCTCTTCACTTCTATGCAGACTATTTGATTTTCACAAGAATACAAACATGTATTAGGAGCCTAGATACTTGAGTGGATCTGGGTAATAAAGCCCAGCATGGTGGCCCACATCTCCAAACAAAATAGTTTTCCTTTGACACTTTACCCATGCTCTTCAGCAAATTCTATCAGGTGTACAAAGTAGATTATCCAAGCAAAACCCAGATAACTGTATCCATCTCACTGAAGACTTTGCAGACTGTGTGCTTGGTTCCCAATGCACATGATACTCCAGGGTAAGATATGGCCATATGCTGAAATAAATAGTTTTGCATTCCTCCTAGGGCTTTTCGGCTTGGTGAGCAATGCTGAAGGAACAGCACCTGTAGGACCCACCGACTGGCTAAGGATTGAAGACTTCCATTCAGTCCTGGATGTTAGCCTGCTGGGATTGATTGAAATAACACTCAAGCTCCTTCCACTTCTGAAAAAAGCTGAGGGAAGAGTTGTCAATCTAATTAATGGCAAGGGCCTCATGGCTTTTGTAGGGGGTGGCTACAGTCTGTCCAAATGGGGCATGGAAGCTTTCTCTGACACCTTACGGTGAGTAGCCAGGAACACACGCATGAATCCAAGAACAGATTCCAGACATGCTGAGGAAGGGTGATTGTATGTTTGCCCATTTCGGTTCCTCTCTGGAAATTTTGTCTAAAGAGGAAAAGGAAAATAAGAGGACTGGTCATGTTCTTAAGATTTCCATCTCCAGTACTATGGACTAACCCAGCAAGGAATTGCACTTTGAAAATTTTCATATCCTAAACAAGTTGTTAGTGTGCAAATTCCAGGCATGTGAACCCTGTGCGTACCTGAAAGTAAGTCAACAATATAGCCTGGTCAGACATCCAGTTTCTTGGGCAAGTTACCGCATATTTTGCCTGTATATTTTGTTCTAATTCTCTACAACATTCTGAGCTGGGCAATTCCAGACAGCAACCACACTACCAAAGGTAATTGTAACTTCAGAAAATTAAGCTGAGCACTCTTTGCTGAAACCAGTTGTACTGAACTGGTACTGGACTGGATGGCTAAGGCCCAGCCCATGAGTCAAGTCTTCATGAGTCAGAATGACTTGGAAAGCTGCTTTCAAACTCTTATGAGTATAAAGGATGTTTACTTTAAGAAAGCATATACCCCAAAGAAATAGAAACTAATGGCTAATGTACATGTGGTCCATTTCTTTACACACTGTAGAACGTGGCTGCCTGGGTGTCTTGAGTGCCCAGCAATACAAAGATGCCATTTTCACCTCAAAGGAGTTGCACTGCAACTCAAAATTATATAGGGGAACCACACTACGAGGAAACCCACTAGTCTTTATTGCAATAACATTTAATCATTTAACCATAGGATAAAGTTCTAATGCAATTGAATGTTTGTTAAACTTCTACTTTTTCTCAGACACTTTAATAATCTGCTGTTGCTGTGAACTAAAATGATTCCACAGTATATAAAATTGTCAAAAGTTTTAGTATGATAATACATGACTGAGATGCACCTAGCTGTTACATCCTTTGCATGAGTCCAACATAAACCACAGAGAATTGTGAATCAACTTGACACTGCTTTTTTCCTCAGTTGTCTGCTCTGCTTTTACATGACAAGTACACTGCTATGAAGCTAATTTGAACATTTCAAAATAATTCTGATATATGAAGAATCAAAGTCTCAAATATTCATGTGACAGATTTTCAACTTACTCGTGATTCATAGTTGCACCATTATTGGGTAGTCAGGGAGATTATTTTTTTTTTCTTCTAGGATAGAA